>NC_087157.1:18156376-18226376 GCF_035594125.1 Scylla paramamosain | reverse complement strand
AGATGCTCAAATGCATGCAAAATACTCTTCATGAACAAACATAATAATATTACCAAAGTCTTGAATTTTTAATATTTTGAACAAATAGATTTTACCAGAAACGTGTATAATGATTGTTTTTGAGCTTCTCAGGTAGGAAAATGCCGAAACAACTGAACAGCACTTTATATGAAGAAAAAGGACAATAATACCAAAAACGTACATTTTAAGTGTTTTTCACCTTATCAGGTACCAAAACACCAAAATGCATGCAAAGCACGTAATTTGAAAAAAAGAGAACAACGTTACCAAAAACGTATATTTTAACTGTGAGCTCGTTAGATATCAAAACGCGAATATGCATGCAAACCACTCTATACGAGGAAACGAAAAGACATTATCAAAAATTGTGTATAAGTATTTTTGAGCTTCTTAGGTACTAAAAAGCAAATATGCGTTAATAGCACTCTATATGGAGAAACAGAAAATGATTACTGAAAAAGTGTATTTTGAGTGTTTTTTTTTTCACAATGTTAGGTACCAAAACGTAAAAATACTCGAAAAGTACTGTATATTGGGAAACAAACGACATTATCAAAAACGAACATTTTAAGTGCTTTTCAGCGTGTTAGGTACCAAAACACTAGAAAAAAAAGAAAGAAATGAAATAAAACGATACTTCTAGAAACTTCTGTTTTCATTATTTTTGAGCTTCTTAGGTACCAATAAAAAAAAAAAAAAACACACACACACACAAAAACGCCTGAATAACATTGTATGTGAAAAAGAAAAAAAATACCATTTCTAAAAACGCATATTTTGAGTCTTTTTGAGGTTCTTAGTTATCAAAATCTTGAAAGCATGCGAAACACCCTATATCAACAAACATAATAATATTAACAAAAAAAAAAGTATTTTGAGAAATTTTGAAACCTGTTAGGTACAAAAATGGAAAAATGAATGCAGAATACCCAATATGGTAGAACAAAACTTAATTACCAGAAACGTTTCTTATGAGTGTTTTTCACCAGAGGTAAGAAACCGTTAAAACTCGTGAATAATACTCTATATGCATAAAAAGAACAGCATTATTAAAAACGTACTTTTCAGTCTTTTTTTTCAGAAAACGACAAATATATATGCAGAGAACATTCTATGGGAAAACGAAAACATAACTTGCCTTTTTAATGTTTTTTTTTTTATCGTTTTAGACACCAAAACGCTAAAAAGTTTGGAAATAACAAAAAAAAAAAAAAAAAACGTTTCCATTGTCTTTAAAGGAAAAAAAACTTGTCTTTTGAGTGTTTTTTTTCTACTTACGAAAACACATAAATGCATGCAAGCAACATTTATTAAGAAAACGAATAACATTACCAAAAACATGGTTTTTTTTTATTGTGTTTGGGGTTTTTACGTACGAAACGATATTACAGCGATATTACAATATTATAAGTGTTCTTGAGCTTCTTAGGTACAAAACGCTCGAAGAGCACTTTACATGGAGAATCAGAACAACATTCATAAAAATATCTATTTTGAGTGTTTTTACAATGTTACGTACCAGAACGCCCACATGCATGGAAAAGCACCCTCCCTATATGGGGAAACGAAAGGATATTACGAGAAACGTATATTGTGCTTTTAAGCTTCTTAAGTACCAAAACTCTAAAATGCTTCAATACCACGCTATATGGAAGAACAAAACAACCTTTTTTTTTCACAATCTTAAGTACCAAAGCGCCAAAATACATCTGAAATATTTTATATGGGTAAAAGAAACATTACTAGAAAATATCTTTTGACTTTTTTTCAACCTGTTAGACACTAAAACAATAAAATGCATGGAAAGCACTCTATATCGAAAGACGATAACACATTACAAAAAGCGTGTCTTTTGAGTGTTTTTTATCTTTATGTAGCTAAACGCTAAAACGCATAAAAAACATCCTTTGTTGAGTAACAGAAAATAATATTACCAAAAATGTGTATTTTGAGTGTTTTTATGCTTGTTACCTACAGAAACGGGAAAATGTATGCAAAAGTAGTTCATATTGTTCAACAAATCTTTATCAACGGAAACGTGTATTGTAACTGTTTTTGAGCTTCCTAGGTAACAAAACTCTAAACTGCGTGAATGGCACTCCATATGCAGAAACTGAATAACATTAATAAAACGTGTTTTGATTATTTTACACATTTTTACGTACCAAACGCTAAAATGTATGTAAAGAATTTCATGTGGGGAAACGAAACATTATCATATAGATGTCTTTTCAGTGTTTTTTGTGTTTTAGGCACGAAAACGCTAAAATACTTATAAAGCACTCTATATTGGAATACAAAATGCGTCTTTTGAGTGTCTTGTCTTTTAGAACTTATTACGTACCCAAAAACTAAAAGTCACGTTATATGCACATTATATGGAGAAACAGAGTAACATTACCAAAAACCTCTGTTTTGGATGCTTCTTACATTGTTAGGTATGAAAACGCCAATATGGATGCAAAGCATCCCATATAGGGAAATGAAAGGACATTACAATGAACATGTTTTTTTTTTCAGACGTGTTTTTCAGATTTTTTTAGATACTAAAACTTTTAAACGCGTGAACAGCACTTAATATGGAGAAACAGAAAAAAAAAATATTACTAGAAGCGTTTATTTTTAGTGTTTTTCACTTTGATATGTATCAAAACGTCAAAATGCACGCAAATGATGCAGAGACGTGTAGAATGAGTTTTTCTGAGCTTCTAAGGTACCAAAACGTAATAACGCGTTATGAACACTAAATAATGAAAAACAAAACAATAAACCAACAATAAACGTGTATTTTTTTTCATATAGGTTCCAAAACGCTAAAATGCTTACGAAGAACTCTATATAAGGAAACGGAGCGACATTACGAAAAACGTGTATTATGAGTTCTTTTAAGCTAAATTCTTAGGGACCAAAACTCTAAAACGCGTGAAGAGCACTTTATATGGAGCAAGAGAACATCACCAAAATCGTTTATCTTTTTTTTTTTTTCATCGTTAATTACCAAAACACCAAAATGTATGCAAAGCTTCGTTCCCCAAACATTGGGAAACGAAATGGCATTACCAGAAACGTGTCTATTGAGTGTTTTCGAGTGTTAGAAATGAAAGCGCTGAAAAGATTAGAAAACAACCTTCATTGGAATACAAAACATTATCAAAACGTGTCTTTTGAGTGTTTTGAACTTCTTATGTACCAAATTGCTGAAACATATGTAAAACACCCTTTATGGAGAAACTGAGAAATAATATCAGCAAAAAATGTATTTTTTAGTATTTTTGCGCTTGTTAGCTACGTCAAAACGTCAAAACGTCAAAATGCATGTTTATTACCCGATGTAATAATAATAATAAAAAAAATAAGTAAATAATAATATCAGAAACCTGTATTCTGAGAGTTTTTCAGATTATTAGTTACCAAAGTAAACAAAAAAAAAAAAAAAACTTGTATAGCATTCAATATGAAGAAACAGAACAACACACTAAAAACGTGTATTTTGAGTGTTTTTCACACTGTTAGATACCAAAACGCCAAAAAACATGGAGAGTACTGTATATGGGGAAAGGAAATGATAATATCCAGTGTTTTTGAGCGTTTTAGGCACCAAAACGATAAAATGCACATAAAACACCCTATATTAAAATAAAAATTTATAATACCCAAAAAAATGTCTTTTAAGTGTTTTGGAGCTTCTAAGGTATCATAATGCTAAAACGCGTGAAAAAAAAGATGAGAGACACAAAAAAGGATTAAAAAAAATGTGTATTTTGTATATTTTTGAGCTTCTTAGGTAGGGAAACGGCGAAATTCATGCAAACTACCCTAGATGATGAATGTTTTTTTTTTTTTAGATTCTTACGTACCAAAACACTAAAAAGCGTGAAATTTACTTAATTTGGAGAAACAAAGCAGTATTAGAAAAAAAAGTGTGCTTTGAGAGGTTTTGACATTTTTAAGTAGTAAAAACGGCAAAATGTATGGTTAACATAAGGAAATTAAATGACATTAATAGAAACGTGCTTCTTTTAGCGTTTTTGTGCGTTTTAGACATCAAAACACTAAAACGCTTGGAAAGCACCCTATATTAGACTACAAAAACAAACGTGTCTATTTTAGTTTATTTAAGCTTCTTACGTATCAAAACGCTAAACCGCATGCAAAATAGGCTTATTGAGAAAAAGAAAAGCAGTTATGCTAGTTATGTTCAGAAACGGCAAAACGTTTTTTTGCTAAGAAAGCGAAAACATTATTTTTATTTTTAATTATTCTTTTCTCCATAAAGAGTGCGATTGAAGCGTTTTAGCATTTTGGTGAAAAAAAATACTCATCATACAATTTTCTCGTAATATTTTTTTTTCTCCATTTAGAATACTATCATGTGCTTCCCTTTTTCAACTTATATAACAAGCTCAAAAGTACCCAAAATACTTTTTTTTTTTTGGTAATGTTATAGTTTGAAAAATCAACAAATGCATACAAAGTACACTATACAGGGAAACTAGAACACATTACGAGAAACGTGTATCATCAGTGTTTTTGAGCTTCTTATTTACCAAAACGCTAAAAGACATGAATATCACTTTTTATGGAGAAACAGATCTTTACCCCCCCCCCAAAAAAAAAAAACGTATAATTTGAGTGTATTTCACATTCGTAGGTCAATGACAAAATGCGTGGAAATCACTCTATATGGGAAAAGGAAACGAGATTTCCAGAAACATTGTCTTTTATGTGTTTTATGAACGTGCTTAGCACCAAAGCGATAAAAAAATTTTCTTAGGTACCAAAACGCTGAAAGGCATGGTTAGAACTTTACATGGAGTAACAGAGAAACGTAACCGAAAAGTTGAAGCATTTTAACGTTTTGGTTCCTAAAACACTAAAAAAAACACTGAAAAGGTAGGTTTCTGATATATTCGTTTAGTTTTACCTTAAGAAGAACTTTGCATGCATTTTGGCGTTTTGGGGTGTAACAACGTGAAAAACACTAAGAACAATATATTTTTTTTCATTCAATTGTTCTGCTTCTCCATATGAAGTGCTTTTCACGCGTTTTAGCCTTTTTTAATAAAAAAAAAAACACACACTTATCTTGTAAAGTAATTTCATTTCGCCATATAAAGAAATTTACATGCATTTTTTTTCCTGTTTCTGTACCTAACAAGCTCAAAAATACTCAAAAAACAATTTTTACTAATGTTAGTCTGTTTCTCCATAAAGCGTGTTTGGATACATTTTAGCGTTTTGATACGTAAGAAGCTCAAAACCACTCAAAAGACACGTTTGTGGTAATGTTGTTTTCTGTCTGGCCCCCCCCCCCAAAAAAAAATGGTGATTTCAATGCGTTTTTGCGTTTGGTGCCTAAAACACTGGAAAAAAAAAAGTGAAATGGCATATTTCTAGTAATGTCGTTTCCTTTCTCCATATGAAGTACATTGCTTTTATTTATTTATTTATTTATTTATTTTTTTTGGGGGGGTACCTTACAATGTGACAAACAATCAATACACACGTTTTTGGTAATGTTATTCCTCTTTTCCATATAAAAAGCTATTCACGCGTTTTAGGTTTTAGTACCTAAGAAGCTCAAAAACAGTCACAAAAAAACACGTTTCTCGTAATGTCCATTCATTTCCTCATATCAGGTAATTTACATGTATTTTGGCGTTTTGGTACCTAACAATAATAAAAAAGATTTTTAAAAAGTTTTTTTTTTTTTTGGTAATGTTGTTCTGTTTCTCCCTTTTAAGTGTTATACACGCGTTTTAGCGTTTGTACCTGGGGAGCTAAGAAACACTTATAATACATGTTTCTTATAATATAGGTTTGTTTTCTTTATAGAATTCTTTCCATACATTTTAACGTTTTTTTTTTTTTACGTAAGAAGTTCAAAAACACTGAAAATACAAGATTTAGGTAATGTTATTCCATTTCTATAGGAAGGGTGTTTTATTTAAAAACACACAAAAGACATGTTTCTTTTAATGTTTTGTCAATGCCTTCTATGCTTTACAGCGTTATGGTGCCTAAAACAATAACAACACACAAAAGACACGTTTCTGGTAATGCCATTTCATTTCCATATAAAGAGTGTTTTGAAAGTACTAAAGCGTTTTGGTACCTATTAATACGAAAAACAGTCAAGATACAAGTTTTTCGTAACGTTGTTCTGTTTCTCTCTACAATTAAAAGACATGTTTCTTGTAATGTAGTTCCTTTTCCCGTATAGAGTGCATTGCATGCATTTTGGCGCTTTTGGTACCTAACAATGTGAAAAACATTCAAAACAAACATTTTTGTTCATGTTTTTTTCCTCCATATAGACGCATTTTAGAGTTTTAGTAATTAAGAAGCTCAAAATCACTCACAAAACATGTTTCTCGTAATGTCCTTTCGTTTCGCCATATAGGGTGCCTTCAATCAATTTTTTGCATTTTGGTAAATAACAATGTAAAAACACTTAAAACACGTTTTGGCTTTTTATTTTTTTGTTTCTCCATATAAAGTGTTATTTAAACATTTTACCGCTTTGGTATCTACGTAGAACAGAAACACCTGTAATACACGTTTCTTGTAATATCATTTAGTTTTCCATATAGGTGAATTTGCCTGCATTTTGGCGTTTTTGTATGTAAGAAACTCATAAACACTGAATATGCACGTTTAATTCTGTTTAATTCTGTTTCTGTTTCCCCATTGTGTTTTGCGTGCGTTTTTGCGTTATGGTACGTTTTTGGTAATTTTGTTTTGCATTCCAATAGAGATTGCTTTCCATTCATCTTAGTGTTTTGTCCATAGACCACTAAGAAACACTGAAAAAAATAATGTCAATTCTTTTCTCTATAAAAAGTGTTTTTCATACATTTTGCTGTTTTGGTACCTAACAATGTGAAAAACACACATAACACATTTTTGGGAAAGTTTTCACTTTCTTCATATAGAAAGCTGTTCACTTGTTTTAGCGTTTGATAACCTACTCATAATACACGCGTTTGTTAATTACGTTTTGTTTCACCATATAGTGTACTTGGAATGCATTTTGCCGTTTTTTAGCTAACAAGCTCAAAAACACTGAAAATATATATTGTTGGTAAGATTATTCTCTTTTTGGTTCAAAAAACGACGTATAGAGTCGTATTGTTACTTTTTATCTTTTGATACCCAAGAAGCTTAAAACACCCATGATACACATTTCTCGTAAAATCTTTTATTTTACCCATATAAGGTACTATACGTACTTTTTTTTTTATTTCTGCCTGAAAATCTCAAAAAAACACTCAAAAGAATTGTTTTAGGTAATGTTATTTTGTTTCTCCATAAAAGGTGTTTTTTTTTCATGTAATTTAGCGTGTTGGTAGGTAAGTAGCTCAAAAACACTGAAAAAACACTTTTTTTCAATTTCATTTTCACATATAGTGGATTTTCATGCATTTTAGCGTATTGGTACCTAATTAGAAAAACATTCAAAATACATGTATTTTCTAATGCTGTTCTGTTCCTCGATATAATGTGCTATTAATGTGTTTTAGGATTTTGGTACTTAAGAGGCTTAAAAAACGCTTATATTACACATCTCTCGTAATGTCCTTTTGTTTCCCCAGATATGGTCCATAGCATCGTACCAAAATCAAAAATACTAAAAATATTTTTTTTTATTGATAACATTATTCTGTGTCTATAAGAAAAGGGTTTTTTTTAAATACGTTTTAAATACTCAAAAGACACTTTTTTTTGTAAAGTTGTTTCCTCATTTCGTCGGCTTTGCAACCATTTGTGCGTATCTAATAATGGGGAAAAAACACTCAAAATACGCGTTGCTATTCATGCGTTTTACCATATTTCGTAACTAAGAAGCTCAAAAGCTCTCATAAATCACGTTTCTTATTCTCGTTTCCCCATATAGAGTGGTTTTCATGCGTTTTGTAATTTTTTACGTGACAAGCTCAAAGATATTAAAAATATACGTTCTTAAACCTACAATGTTTCTCTATAAAAAAAAAAAAAAAAAAAAAAAAAAAAAATATATATATATATATATATATATATATATATATATATATATATATATATATATATATATATATATATATATATATATATATATATATATATATATATATATATATATATATATATATATAAATGCATGCTTTTCTGCATTTTGGTACATTTTGGTTAGAAAATTGTTCTGTTAGAATATTGTTTTCCCATATAGGGTATTTTCAGTTTTTTTTTTTTATCGTTTAAATGCCTAGCACGCTTATAAAAACTCAAAATACACGTTTATAGAAATTTCGTTTCCTTTCTTTATATTGGGTACTTTGCACGCATTTTATTGTTTTACTACCTAAGATAAAAAACGGTTCTGCTAATGTTATTCTGTTTCTCTATGTAGAGTACAATTGATGCGTTTCATCGTTTTGATACCTAAGAAGCTCAAAAACACATATAATACATGTTTCAACTAATGACTTTTCGTTTCCCCATAGTTGGTAATTTCCATTTATTTTTTTTTTCTACATAACAAGCTCAAAACACTCAAACCCTTGTTTTTGGTTATATTATTTTGTTTTTCCATTAAGAATGTTTTGCAAGCGTTTTTCCGTTTTATTTTTTTTTTACGCAAGTAGCTTAAAAGCACCAAAAAATAGCAACAATTTTGAAAATGTTTTGTTTTCTCATGCACGGGGCTTTTCTTGCTTTTTAGACTTCTGGTGCCAGCACGCTCATTAATGCTCAAAAGAGAAGATTATTGGAAACCTCGTTTCCTTACCCCATAGAGGGTGGTTTTCATGGATTTTATCGTTTTGTTACCTAACAATGTGAAATACGCTCAAAATACAAGTTTTTGGTAATGTTGTTCTGATTCTCCATAAAGAGTTTTCGAGTTTTCGTGGTTAAGAAGCCTAAATACTCAAAATGCTTTATTTTCCTGATATTATTGTGTTTCTCCATAAATGGTGTTTTGCATGCGTAGTTTTCTATGTATTTTCGGATTTTGGTGACTAAAACAGTCAAAAACCCTCAAAAGACGTTTTTCTGGTAATGTCGTTTCGTTTCCCCATGTAATTTGCTTTGTATGTATATATGTATGTATGTATGTATGTATGTATGTTTTGGTAACTAACACTGTTAAAGAAAATACTCAAAAACATTTTAGGTAATGTTCAGTTTCTACGTATGGAGTGGTATTCAAGCGTTTTAGCATTTTTTTTTTTACCTATGATCAAAAACTTATAATACATGTTTCCAGTTATATCTTTTTTTTTTTTTTTTTACCATATAAGGTACTCTGCATGCATTTTCCGGTTTCTGTACCTAACAAACTTGAAAAAAAAGTCAAAATACACAATTTTGGTAGTTTTTCTGTTTCTCCTCAAAGGATGTTTTGCATGTCTTTTTTTACAGTTTTGGCACGTAAAAAGTTCAAAATCATTCAAAAGACTCTTTTTTATGATGTATTTTTGTATTCCAAAATAGAGTGCTTTCCAAGCATTAAAGCGTTTTAGTGCCTAACAGGCAAAAAAAAAAAAAAAAATGAAAACACATGTTTCTGGTATTGTCGTTTCGTTTCTTTATTTGGATGCATTTTGGTACCTAACAATATGAACATATTCAAAATAGACGTTTTTGGTAATGTGTGCTCCTCCATATAGAGTGCTATTGACGCATTTTAGAGTTTTGTTACTTAAGAAGCTCTAGGCAGGAGGCCGGTGGGACGACCTAGGAAGCGATGGATGCAGGGAGTTGAAGAAGCTGCTGAACGAAGAGGAAGAAATCTACAAGAAATAACCAGAGATGAGGATTTCATGGATAGAGACCTTTGGAGAAGATTCGTAGAGGCCGGACACTGACAGGCATTGCCTACCTTGCGTCTGGTGAGAAAGGTGAGAAAGAAGCTCAAAAACACTAACAATACTCGTTTTTTCCTGATGTACTTTCGTCTTCCCATATAGGGTGCTTTGCAAGAATTTTGCCTTTCTAGTACTTAACAATGTGAAAAAAACACTAAAAAAAACGTTCATGGCAATGTTGTTCTATTTTTCCATCAAAAAAAAAAGTAATAATAATAATATTTATGTGTTTTACCGTTTTCGTACCTAAAAAATTCAGAAATACTTGTACTAGATAATATTTGTAACACTTGTTCGTAAGAACCTCAAAATCACTGAAAAGATTTTGTAATGCTTTTTGTAATGCATTTTTTTGTATCCCATCCATTATTTTCCATGCATTTAAGCGTTTTGGTGCCTAAGAGCCTCAAAAAAACACTCAAAAGACATGTTTCTTTTAATATCGTTTTTTTTTTCCGTATAGGAAAACACAAATTTTGGCATTTTTGTATTAAAGAAACTCAAAGACAGTGAATAGGCACGTTTTTGGTTGTGTCATTGTGTTTCGTCTTGAAGTGTGTTTTGTAGTCGTTTTAGCGTTATGCTACGTAAGAAGCTACATAATAACACTCAAAAGGCAAATTTTTGGTAATGTTATTTTATATTCCAAAATAGTGTGCTTTCCATGAATTTTAAAGTTCTTGTGCATAAAACGCTGAAAAAAAAACTGAAAAAGTACTGTTGAGGTAATATCGATTTGTTTTTCTAAAAAAAAAAAGCTTTGTTTACATTTTTGCGTTTTGATACCTAACGGTGTGAAAAACATTCAAAACACACTTTTTTTCCTTTTTGTATAGCTGCTTCGTTTCTTCATGTAGAGTGCTCTTCACACGTTTTAGTGTTTAATTGCATAAGGTCAATAATTACGTTAAATTACGTTTTTTTTTTTTTTTTTTTCATCATATGGGGTATTATGCATGTATTTTATCGCTTTCGTACCTAATAAGCTCAAGAACATTCTGAATAAACATTTTTGATAATGTTTTTTTTGTTTTTTTATAAAGCGATTTTTTCGTGCGTTTTAGCATTTTGCTACGTAAGAAGCTCCTCACCAAGGAAAAGAAACTTTTTTGGAAATATTGTTTTGTATTCCAATATAAGGTGTTTTCTATGGAAAAATTGAAAAAGACATTTCTGGTAATGTCGTTTTGCTTCCACATATACAGTGATCTGCCTTGATTTTGGCGTCTTTTCTACTTAACAATGTAAAAAAAAAAAAAATAAAAATACACTTTTTTATTGGTAATGGTGTTCTGTTTCTCCACATGGAATACTATTCACGCGTTTTTTACTCTTGGTACCTAAGAATCTCAAAAACAGTCATAATATCGTTTATTTCATCATATAGGGTAATTTCCATGCATTTTCATGTTTCTCTTCCTAATAAGCTCAAAAATACTAAAAACACAGATTTTTGCTGATGTTTTGCTAATTCCTGTTTCCTCATAAACTCTTTTGCATCCGCTTTAGTGTTTTGATACGTGAAAAGCTCAAAAACACTCAAAAGACAGTTTTTCGTTATGTTGTTTTATATTTTAATGTATGTTACTATACATGATTTTAAGCGATTTCGTGCCTAACACACTGAAAGACATTCAAAAGACATGTTTTTGGTAATGTTATTTCGTTTCACCTATACAGTGCTTTCCATTGATTTTTTACATTTTAGTATCTAACAATCTGAAAAAAAACTCAAAATAAATGTTTTTGATGATGTTATTCTGTTTCTCCATATAAAGTGCTTTTCACGCGTTTTATAGTTTTGGTACCTAAAAAAATACAAAGCACTCATAATACACGTTTTTCGTAATGTCTTTTTTGTTTTCTCTTATTGGGTACTTTGCATGCATTTCCTGTTTTGGTACCCCGCCCCCCAAAAAAAAAGTAGTTTCTGGAAATTTTTTCCTGTTTCTCCCTATTAAATAGAGATAACTTAATCACGTGTTTTAGCGTTTTGTTACCAAAGAAGCTAAGAAACACTTAAAATACATCTTTCTTATAATATCGATTTATTTCCTATATAGGGTTGTTTGCATGCATTTTTGCGTTTTTGTATATAAGAAGCTCAACAACACTAAAAGACACATTTCTGGTAATGCCGCTTTGTTTCATTTTATGGAATGCCTCGCATGGTTTATAACGTTCTGGTAATTAACAAGTAAAAAAAAAAAACACCTTTTTTGTAATGTTTTTCTTTTCAATATAGAGTGATATTCATGTGTTTTAGTGTTTTGGTACCTAAAAATAAAAAAAAAAAAAAAAAAAAAATAGTCATTATGCTCGTACTCTCATAATGTCTTTTCGTTTCCCCATATAGAGTGGTTTGCATACATTTCGGTGTTTTATTACGTAACGAGCTCAAACTCATCTACAACACGTTTTTAGGAAAATTTTTTTCTGGTTCTTCAAATCACTCACTTGTTTTGTATGCATTTTGGCGTTTTGTTACTTCATGAAGTGAAAAAAGAAAAAAAACACCCAAACCCCCGTGTTTGGTAATATTCTGTTTCTCCGTATATATATATATATATATTTTTTTTTTCTAAGGCGTTTTAGTGTTTTGGTACGATGAAACTCAGAAACACTCTTTATACACGTTTCTCGTAATATCATTTCGTGTCTTGATATAATGTAAGGTACTTTTCATGTATTTTGGCGTTTTTCTATTTAAGAAATAAGAAAAAAAAACACTCACAATCCATGATTTCGGTAATGTTATTCCGTTTGCCCATAAAGGATGTTTTGCATGCATTTGACCGTTTTCGTTGGGGGAAAAATGTAAAAAACATATAAAATACGTTTTTGTTAATCTTGAAATGCATTACCATTTAGGATGCTTTTTTATGCTTTGTAACGTTTTCGTGCCTAATATTCTCAAAAACACTCAAAACACACGTTTCTGTTTTTTATTTCCCAATATAGAGTGCTTTCCTTGCATTTTGTTACTTAAGAATCTAAAAAGAAACACTCATAGTACACGTTTCTGATAATATCATTTTGTTTCATCATATATGGTGCTTTTCATGACGTATCTTTTTCTAAGAAGATAAAAATACTAAAAATGTACGTTTTTGGAAATGTTATTCTGTTTCTCCATTAGAATGTTTTTCATGTGTTTCAGTATTTTGGTACGTAAGAAGTTCCTAAACACTCCAAAGAAATGTTTTTGGTATTGTTGTGTTAAAAAAGCATGGAAACCACTCTATATGTTAATATAGAGTGGTTTCTATGCTTTTTAATGTTTTGGTGCCTAACTCGCTCAAAAATACTCAAACGACACGTTTCTGGTCATGTTATTTTGTCAAAACTTAATACACGTGTCTCGTAATGTCTTCTCGTTTTCCCTTATTAGGTGCTTTGTATATATTTTGGCGTTTTGGTACCTAACAAAGTAAAATACACTCAAAACAAACGTTTTCGGTAATTTTCTGTTTATCAATATAGAATGTGATTTACGCATTTTAACCATTTGGTACGTTAGAAGCTCAGGAACATTTATAATGCATATTTCTTTTAATATCGATTCATTTCCGAAACAGATTATTTTTCATTCATTTTAGAATTTTTGTACGTAACAAGCTCAAAACAATGAAAATATACCTTTTTAGTAATGCTATTTGGTTTAAATAAACTGCGTTTTGCCTTCTTTTTTAAGTATCTGTGCGTGTCAGTTATCAAAACGGTAAAAATCATGTGGAAAAAAAAATATTACCAGTAACGTGTAATATGACCGTTTTCGAGATTCTTAGTTACCAAAACGCAAAAAAAAAAAAAAACACGTATAAAGCACTCTATATGGAGAAACAGAAAAAAAAACAATAAAAAACATGTATTTCTGAGGGTTTATCGCACTGTTTGGTACTAAACATTACAAGAAAAGTGTCTTTGAATGTTTTTCAGTGTGTTAGGAACTAAAATGTTAAAAAGCAATGAAAGGATCATATTTGGGAATAAAAAAAAAAAATATTACCAAAAAAAAAAAACGTGTATTTCATTGTTATAAGGTTCTTCCATACCAAAACGCTGAAACATATGCAAAACTCCTTTTATGGACAAACATTACCAAAACCGTAAATTTGATTTTTTTTCTAGCTTATTACATACAAAAACGTCAAAATGTATGCTAAGTACTCTACATGGGGAAGCGAAACGATATTACCAGAAACGTGTATAATGCTTCATAGGTATCAAAACACTAAAACCCCTGAAAAACACTGTATGGAAACACACAACAACATTACCGAAAACGTGTATTTTGAGTGTTTTTCGCCTTGTTAGGTACCAAAACACTAAAATGAATCTAAAGCACGTGATTTCAAGAAACCGAATAAGGTTTCCAATAACGTGTACTGTAAGATAGTTTGTGCTCGTTAGGTACCAAAACGCAAAAATGCAAGCAGACCACTATATAAGGGAAAGAAAGGACATTATGAGAAGCGTGTATAATTATTATTTTTGAGCTCTTTAGTTCCCAAATAGCAAAATTGCGTGAATAGCGCTCTATATGGAGAAATATAATAACATTACCAAAAAACGTGTATTTTGAGTGTTTTCCCATTGATAGATACCTAAACGTAAAAAATTTATGAAAAACACTCAATATGGGGAAACGAAATAACCTTACCAGAAACATGTTTTAAGGGGATTTTGAGCGTGTTAGGTACCAGAACTCTAAAAATCATGTGAAATAAAACTATACTTCAGGAAACGTATATTCTGATTGTTTTAAAACTTCTTAAGTACCAAAACGCAAAAACATGTGAATAGCACTCTATATGACACACACACACACACACACACACACACACACACACACACACACACACACAAAACTGCATTAACAAATACGCGTAATTTAAATGTTTTTGAGCTTCTTACGAATGAAAGCGATGGAAAGTACCCGTTATTGTGAAACGAAAATATATTACTAAAAAACGTGTAAAATGAGTGTTTATGTTCTTTATAGGTACCAAAACTGAAACGCGTGAAAAGCACTATATGGAAAAACGGAACATTACCAAAAAAGAGTGTTTTAAGTGTTTTCACCTTGTTCAGTAAGAAAACGACAAAAAGATAAAAAAAAAAATAAATAAATAAATAAAAGTAAAAGAAAAAAGTTACCAAAAAATGTGCATGCAAAAGTTACCAGAAAAAAAAAAAAGCTTAATGGAGAACGAAAAAAAAAAAAAAAATATTACTGAAAACAAGTGTTTGAGATTGTCAGATACAAATTCAGCCAAAATGCATGGAAATTGCCCTATATAGGGAAACGAACATGAACTGTGTATGAACGAACAGAAATGCATATTATGAGTGCTTTTGAGCTTTTTAAGCACCAAAACTGTAAGACGCATGAATAACATTTTATATGGAGAAAGAACCACATTACCAAAAACGTGTATTTTGACTGCTTTCCACATTGTTAACTACCTCATTGCCAAAATGCATGCAGATCTCTCATCTCTCTTTGGAAATTAAAATCACATTTCAAGAATTATGTCTTCTAAGTGTCTTTAGGAGTGTGTTAGGAACCATAACGCTAAAAAGCATGTAAACAACCAATATGGAAAAAATAAATAAATAAAACGTGTCTTTGCCGTGTTTCTTTGGTACTTACCAAAACACTCAAAGGCATGTCAAACATCCTTTATAAAAAATCACACTAATTTACCAAAAACGTGTTTTGAGTGTTTTCTGAGCTTCTCACGTAAAAAAAAAAAAAAAAAAAAAAAAAAAAAATATATATATATATATATATATATATATATATATATATATATATATATATATATATATATATATATATATATATATATATATATATATATATATATATATATATATATATATATATATATATATATATATATATATATATATATATATATATATATATATATATATATATATATAAAGTACACAATATGGGGAAATAAAAGAACATTACGTGAGAGGTGTATTTTGAATGTTTTTTTTTTTACCTTCTTAGATACCATTACGGTAAAAGATAAGAATAGCACTCTATATGGAGAAACAGTACATCACAAAAAAAAAATTATATTCTTAGTGTTTTCACGTAGTTAGGAACCAAAATACCAAATTACATGGAAATCACCTTCTATGGTGAAACGAAAAGATATTTCCAAAAATATGTCTTGTAAGTGTTTATGGGCATATTACGCATCAAAACGCTTAAAAAAAAGCATGGAAAGCTCTCGTAAAAGAAAATAACATCCTCAAAAAAACGTGTCTTTCGAGATATTTTCAACTAGTTACTTTCCAAACGGTAAAATGCACACAAAATACCTTTTATGGAGAAACAGAATAACATTACCCAAAAAAAAAAAAAAAGTATTTTGAGTGTTTTTGAGCTTGTTGCGTGCAAAAACGCCAAAATGCATGCAGTGTAACCTATATGGGAAAACGAAAATATATTACGTGAAACGCGTAGTAGGAGTGTCTTTGAGCTTCTTAGGTACCAAAAACGTGAAAACTCGTTAATAATACTCTATATGGAGAAACAGAGCAACATTTCCGTATACGTACATTTTGTGAGATTTTTTTTTTTTTTTACATTTTTAGGTACCAAAACGCCAAAATGCACGCAGTCCTCTAAATAGGAAAACAAAACATTACAAGAAATGTATCTTTTAAGTGAATTTGTACATGATAGACAATAGAACGATAAAAAGCATGGAAAGCAATATAATACAGGAAAAAAAAAAATAAATAAATAAAAAAGCGTCGTTTTTTGGTTACATAACAAATCGGTAAAACGCATGCAAAACAACGTTTATGGAGAAATAGAGTAACATTACAAAACTTTTTGAGTTTCTTGCGTACAAAAATGCCAAAATGTATAAAAAAATAACCTATATGGGGAAACGAAAAGACATTACGATAAACGTGTATTATGAGTGTTTTTGAGTTTCTTAAGTACCAAAACGCTAAAACGCATGAACAGCTCTTTATATGGAGAAACAGAACATCAACAAAAATATGTATTTTAAGTGTATTTCAGATTGTTTAAGAAAAGTCAATATGCACGAAAAGCACCGTATATATGAAAAGGACATTTCAATAAATGTTTCTGTTGAATGTTTATGAACGTGTTAGGCACCAAAACGCTAAGCACCAAAAAGCATTTAAAAATAGCCTATATGGAAAAACTTCTCTTTTCAGTGTATTTAAGCAACTTACGTACCAAAACGCTAAAACACAGGCCAAGAAAAACACCCTTTATAGAGAAATAGTATAACTTTCTGAAAATGTGAATTTTCATAGTTTTTGAGCTTGTTACGAAGAAAAATACTATAATGCATGGAAAGTACTCGAAAATGAAAAGACACTAAAATATATGATGGTTTTTGAGATTTTTACGTATCAAAACGCTAGAACACATAAACAGGAACTTATATGAAATAGGGAACAAGATTTTCAGAAACGTGTTTTTTTAAGTGTTTATGAGAGTGCTAGCCACGAAAAAAAAAAAAAAAAAACTAAAAAGCATGGAAAGCACCCTGTACATGAAAACAAAACATTACCAGAAACGTCTCGTTTCAAGTGTTTTTCAGTTACTTACATACCAAAACCCTTACAAGCATGCAAAACTTCTTTTATGGAGGAACGGAATAACACTATCAAGAACAAGTATTGTGATTGTTTTAAATATTGTCAAGTAGTAAAACGCCAAAATGCATGCAAAGTACCTTTAATGGGGATACGGGTATTATTAGAGTTTTTGAGCTTATTAGGTACCAAAACACTGAAACGCATGATTAACACTCTATATAGACAAACATATCAGCATTACGAAAAACATGTATTTTCAGTGTATTCCACATTGTTATGTACCAAATCGAAAAAAATGCAAGAAAAGCACCTTATATATGGGAAGGAAACGAGATTTCCAAGAACACGTTTTCTAAGTGTTTATGAGCGTACTAGGCACTAAAACGCTAATGAGCATGGAAAGAACCCTATGTGGGATAACAAAACATTTTCAAAAACGTCTCTTTTCAGCGTTTTTTAATTGAAAACAGAATAACTTTACCAACAGTGTTTTTGAGCTTGTTAGCTACATAAACGGCAAAATACATTCCAAATACACTATATGGTGAAGCAAAACGTAATTAACAAACGCGTGTATTATGAGTAGGTTACGAAACGCTAAAACGTGAGAACAGCTTTCTGTAAGAAGAAAGTGAAAAACTTTCAAAAAAATGTGTTTTGTGGGTTTTTCACATTGTTAGGTACCAAAACGCCAAGATGTATGAAAAACAGTTTTTATAGAAAAACGAATCAGTGTTTCTGAGCAGTCTATGCACAAAACGCTAAGATGAATGGAAAGCAATCTATATTGGAACACAAAACAAAACTACCAAAAACTTGTTTTTTGAGTACCATAACCCAAAAACGCACGCAAAATACAATAGAGAAACAGGAACAGAATAAAATAGAATTAAACGTGCATATTCAGTGTTTTTGAGTTTCTTACGTACAAAAACGCCAAAATGCAGACAAATTCACCTATATGGGAAACCAAACGGTATTACAAGAAACGTGTATTACAAGTGTTTTTGTGAGTGTTTTTGACCTTCTTAATTACTAAAACTCTAAAATGCGTCAATAGCACTCTAAAATGCGTCTATATGGAGGAACAAAACATGAACATAAACGTTTGTTTTGAATGTTTTTCACATTGTTAGGTACCAAAGCGCCAAAATGAAAGCAAAGCACTCTATACGGGAAAAAGGAACTACATTATCAAAAACATGTCTTTTAATTGAAACAGAACAACGTTACGAAAAACTTGTATTTTGACTGTTTTTCGTATTAATAGGTATCAAAACGCTTTAATGCTTTGAAAGCACTCTTTATATGGAAATGAAATGGCATTACCAGAAACGTGTATTTTGTGTTTTTTTGTTTTGTTTTAGGCACCATAACGCTAAAAAGCATAGAAAGCATTGAAAAAAAAAATTTAACAGAAATATGTCTTATGTGTGTTTTTAAGCAAAACACCCTTTCTATAGAAACGGAATAACATTATCAAAATCTTGTATTTTCAGTGTTTTTTGAACTTACGTAGAAAAACGCCAAAATGCATGGAAAAAACCCTATGTAGAAAACAAACCTATATAATAAGAAACATGTATTATAAGTGTTTCTTAACTTCCCAGGTACAAACGCTACAACGCGTGTGTAACACTTAAAAGGGAGAAACAGAACATTACCAAAAATGACTTTTTTATTTTTATTTGTTTTATTTATTTTTTTTTATTGCTAGGTACCAAAACACTAAAATACATGCAAATTACCTGATATGGATAAATAAATGGGCATTACGACAAACGTGTATTATGAGTGTTTTTGAGCTTCTTAGGTACGAAAATCTAAAACGCGTGAATAGCTTTTTATATGGAAAAGCGGAATAATATTACCAAAAACGTGTGTATTGATTATTTGTCACATTGTTAAGTACCAAAAAAAAAAAAAACATATAAGAAAAAAAATAAATAAAATAAATGCAATATTCTTCATATAAAGAAAGGGAACGACATTATTAGAAATATGCCTTTCCAGTTTTTATTTTTTTTTTCAATGTTTCAGGCACAAAAACGCAAAAACGCATCGAAATTACCCTTTTTTTTTAGGAACAGAAAACAGCATTACCACAAACGTGTCTTTTGAATGATTTTGAGCTTCTTACGTATCAAAACGCTAAATTGTATCCAAACTCGCTTTATGGAGAAACAGACTAACAATACTAAAAATTTTATTTTGAGTATTTTTGAGCTCCTTGGGTCCAGAAACAGAAAAAAAAAGTGTATGTAAAGTTCCTTATATGGTAAAATAAAATTATTTTACAAGAAAAGTGTATGAGAAGTGGTATTTTTATTCAAAACGCTAAAACGCGTGAAAAGCACTTGATATGGAGAAGCAGAAAAAAAAAAAAAAAAAAAAAAAAAAAAAAAAATATATATATATATATATATATATATATATATATATATATATATATATATATATATATATATATATATATATATATATATATATATATATATATATATATATATATATATATATATATATATATATATATATATATATATATATATATATATATATATATATATATATATATATATATATATATATATATATATATATATATATATATATATATATATATATATATATATATATATACATATATATATATAAACGGGTGTTCTGAGTGTTTTTCACATTGTTACACCCCAAAACGGTAAAATGCATGCAAAGTATACCAGAATATACGAGAAACCTACCTTTTCAATGTTTTTCAGCGTTATGGGAACCAAAACCTTAAAATGCACTCTTTGCTGAAATATAAAACAATATTGTAAAAAAAACGTGATTTTTTTTGTGTTTTTTGGTGTTTTCACGAAGACGCTAAAATACATGCAAAACACCCTTTATGGAGAAACAGAATAACATTATCAAAAACTTGTATTTCAGTGTTTTTCAGCTTGTTACCTAGAAAAACGCCAAGATGAATACAAAGTACGCTATATGGGAAAGGAAGGAAGCATTACGTACCAAAACGCTAATACGAGTGATTAGCACTTTATATGGAGTAACGTCTGTTCTGAATGTTTTTTTTTTCTTACATTGTCAAGTATCAAAATACCAAAATGCATGCAAAGCACCCAATATGGGGAAACGAAAGGACATTATGAGAAACGAGTTTTGTGAGAGTTTTGACCTTCTTAGGTAGAAAAACTCTTGAATAGCATTCTATATGGAGAAATATAACAATATTACCAAAAACGTTTATTTTGAGTGTTTCTCGTATTGTTAGGTACGAAAACGCCAAAATGCATGCAAAGCACTCTATATGGGAAAACGAAACTTCATAACCACAAACGTGTCTTTTAGATGTTTTTGAGCTTTTTTGTTACCAAAACTGTGAAAATCATGTGAATATCGCCAAAAATGTATATTAATGATCGTTTTTGAGCTGCTATGGTACCAGAACGCAAAAACACATGAATAGCACACTGTATACAGAAATAGAAGAATATCATTAAAACAGGGTCTTTTTGAGTTTCTTAATTACCAAAACGCTAAAAGACATGAGTATCATTTTTAGTGGAGAAACAAGTCATTACCAAAAAAGAAAGAAAAAACGTATATTTTTAGTGTATTTCACATTCTTAGGTGCATAACGCCTAAATGCGTGAAAATAACAAAAGAACATTGACGAAAATGTGGATTTTTAGTGTTTTTCCAATTATTTAGAAACATTCAAAAGACACGGTTTTTGTAATGTTTTGCATTCCCATATTAGGTAAATTTCATGTTTAATGTTCATGTTTTTTTTTTTTTTTTTTAGCGTTTTAGTGCATAACATGCTAAATATCAGTGAAAACACTTTTTCTGTTAATGATTCGTTTCCCCATATAGGGGGGCTTTGCATGCATTTTGCTGTTTTGATACTTATTAATGTAAAAATACCCAAAATAAACGTTTTTGATTATGTTCTGTTTCTCGAAATAGAATGCTATTCATGGTTTTTAGCAGTTTGGTACCTAAGTTCAAAAGCTTTCATAGTACACGTCTCTAATAATATCTTATTGTTTCCCATAAAGAGTAGTTTCCATGCGTTTTTGCATTTTTCTATGTAACTGACTCAAAACACTCGAAATACACATTTTTTGGTAACGTTATACTGTTTATTCTTAAAGAATTTTTGGATCCGTTTCATCGTTACCTTACGTAAGAAGCTTAAAAAACATTAAAAAGAGATGTTTTAGGTAATATTGTTTTGTTCTCCCATATATGGTGTTTTCCATGCTTTTTAGCGTTTTGAACGTGCCTAGCACGTTCGTAAACACTTAAATGAAAGTGTTTCTGGAATCTCGTTTCTTTTCCCCATACTGAGTAGTTTCCACTTATTTTGGTGTTTTCGTACCTAACAATGTGAAACACTCAAAATATACGTTTTCGGTTACGTTTCTCTGTTTCTCCATATAAAGTTCTAGTCATGCCTTTTACCGTTTTGGTACCTAAGAAAATTTTTTTATCGCTTTGGTGCTTAGCACGTTCATAAAACACATAAAAGACAATGTTTCTGGAAATCTCGTTTTCTTTTCCCATATACAGTGATTTCCACGCATATTGTCATTGTGCACCTATGAATGTGAAATACACTCAAATTATACGTTTTTTTGGTAATGAACTGTTTCTCCATAAAATGTGATATTCATATCTTTTAGTGTTTTGGTAACTAAGAAGCTCAAAAACACTCATGATACACGTTTCTCGTAATGTATTTTGGTTTCCCTGTATAGTGTACTTTGTATGCATTTGGGCATTTTTGAAACTCTATAACATTACCAAAAAACAAGTATTTTGAGTTGTTTTGAGCTTGTTACGTTACCAAAACGTAAGTTGAAAAAAGGGAAGCACATGAAAAGTATTCTATATGTTAAAAAAAAATATATATATATATTACCAGAAAATGCATTTTGACGTTTTGACCTTTTGACGTATCTAATAAGCGCAAAAATACTCAAAAAAATAATTTTTGCTAATATTATTCAGTTTCTCCATAAAGGGTGTTTTACATATGTTTCAGCGTTTTGGTACATAAAAGTTCAAAAACACTCAAAAGACACGTTTTAATAATGTTTTGTATTACAAAAAAGGTTGCTTTCTAATCTTTTTAGCGTTTTCGTTTCTAACACACTCGAAAACACTCAATAGACACGTTTCTGGTAATGCCATTTTGTTTCCCAATATAGAGAGCTTTGCATACATTTTGGTGTTTTGGTAATTAACTATGTAAAACAAAGAATATCTCAAGATAAACGATTTTTGGTGATATTTTCTTACTCCATATAAAGTGCTCTTCACGCGTTTTAGAGTTTTATTACCTAAGAAGCTGGCTTAAAAGGTCTCATTATACACGTTTCTCGTAATGTCGCTCCGTTTCCTTATTTAGAGTTTTTCGTAAGCATTTTTAGCGTTTTGGAACCTATATGAAAAAAAATACACGCTTATTGTTTATTGTTTTGTTTTTCATTATTTAGTGTTCTTAAGGCTGTAATACGTTTTGGTACCTTAGAAGCTCAAAAACACTTATTCTACATGTATCTGCATCATCTCCGTGTATTTTGGCGTTTTGGTACATAAAGGGAAAAACACTAAAAATAAACGCTTTTAGTAATGTTCTTTTATTTCTCCATATAGAGTGCTGTTCACGCGTTTAAAAGTTTTAGTATATAAAGAATCTGGAAAAAAAAAACACGTTTCTTGTAATGTCCCTTCATTTTCTTATATGAGGTGCTTTGCATCCATTTTGGCATTTTTATAGCTAACAATGTAAGAGCACCCAAAACAGAGGTGTTTGGTAATGTTATTCTGTTTTTTCCATAAAATGTGCTGTTCACGCGTTTTGGTACTTAAGAAGCTCATGAACACTTATAATACACGTTTCTTGTAATGTCTTTAAATTTCTGAAATAGGTTATTTTCAATGAAATTTGGCATTTTTGTACGTAAGTAGGTTAAAACATTGAAAATACACGCTTTTGGAAATATTATTTTGTTTCTCCGTGAACGGTAATTTGCGTGCCTTTTAGCGTTTTGGTACGTAAAAAGTTAAAAAACACAAAACACTCATAAGACGCATTTTGTATTCCAATATGGAGTGCTTTATATTTATTTTAGCGTTTTCGTTCCTAAGACTCTAAAACACTAAAAAGACATTTATATGATAATGTCGTTTCGTTTCCCCATATGAAGTTCTTTACATATATTTTAACGTTTGGTACCTAACATTGTGAAAAATAATCAAAACACGTTTTATTAATGTTATTCAGTTTCTACATATGAAGTGCCATTAACGCTATTTAGAATTTTGTTACCTAGGAAACTCAAAAACAGTTACAATACATGTTTACGTTGATAAACATTTGTTGAATGATATGAGGTACTTTTGCATACATTTTCCCGTTTCTGTAGGTAACAAGAATAAAAACACTCAAAATACACATTTTTGGTAATGTTATTCTGTTTCTCCACAAAGGATGTTTTCCATGCGTTTTAGCGTTTAGCTACATAAAGATCAAAAACACTCAAAAGACACGCTTTTTATAATGTGTTATTGTCTTCCAATATAGAGTGCTTTCCATGCATTTTTATTGTTTTGGTGCCTAACAGGTTGAAAAAAAAAGACAAAATATATTATTCTAGTAATGTCGTTTTTTTTTCCCCCCATATAGAGTATTTCACATGGATTTTGGCGCTTTGGTACCTAAGATTGTGAAAAAAAAGTTGTTTTGTTCCTCCATATAGCGTGGTATTGACGCATTTTAGAGTTTTGGTCCTTAAGAAGCTCAAAAGCACAATACACGCCTCTCGTAATATCCTTTCGTTTCTCCATATAGGGTGCTTTCAATTTCTCCATAGGGTTCTTGTAAAAACACTCAAAGTAGACATTTTTAGGAATGTTGTTTTGTTTCTCCATGTAAAGTGCTCTTCAATCGTTTTGTACCTAAGAAGCTCAGAAACACTTGTAATGTTGTAATATCGTTGTAATATCGTTTCGTACGTAAAAACCCCAAACACATTGAAAAAAAAACATGTTTTTGGTAATGTTATTCTGTTTCTTAATAAACTTTGCTTGCAAACATTTTAGTGTTTTCGTAAGTACCTCGAAAACACTCAAAAGACAATTTTTTTTTTTTTTTTTTAAGACTGAAAACGTTTTTTTCTTTTTTTTTTTTGTTATTTCAATACTTTTTAGCGTTTTGGTTTCTAAAACGATAAAAAAAAAAAACAGTAAAAAGGCAAGTTATTGTTTCGTTTCCCCATAGAAAGTTCTTTCCGTGCATTTTGGCGTTTTGTGAAAAAGACTAAAAAATAATTTTTTTGATAATGTTCTTTTTATGCATATAGAGTATTATTCACGCGTTTTAACGGTTTCTTACCTCTGGTGAATAACACTTATAAGAAACATTTCTGATAGTTAAGTTTTGTTTTACCATATCGGGTATTTTGCATTCATTTTTCCATGTTTGTACCTAACAAGTTCAAAATTTCTCAAAATACAATTTTTTGCTAATGTTATTATGTCTGTTAATAAAGGGTGTTTCGCATGCTTTTAAGTTTTTGATAACTAAGAAGCTCAAAAAGACTCAAATGGTAATGCTATGTTTCCTTTTTTTTTTCTTTTCCATATAGAATGTTATTCAGGCGTTTTTGCGTTTTTTTTTCTTATTGGTACCTAAGAAGCTCAAAAATAATGAAAACTGAAATTTCTGGAAGTATCGTCTCATTTCACGTTTTTTTTTTTCTAGCATTTTGGTACTTAACACGCTCAAAAGAACTTAATATATTCGTTTTTTTATAATGTCGTTTGTTTCCCAATGTAGAGTACTTTTCGTGTATTTTTACGTCTTGGTACCTAACATTGTGATAAAAAAAAACAACATTCAAAATACACGTTTTTAGTAATAATTTTCTGTTTCTTCATATAGAGTGCTATTACGCATTTTTGCTTTTTAGTACCTAAGAAGCTCAAAAATACTTATACACAATTTTCATAATGTCTTTTCGTTTCCTCGTATAGAGTGGTTTGCATGCATATTCGCGTTTTGATATCTAACGAGCTAAAACACACTTAATATATACGTTTTTGGTAACCTTGTTCTCTTTCTTTAAATGACGTGCTTTGCATGCATTTTGGTGTTTTGGTACCTGATAAGGTGAAAAACAGTTAAAACGCACTTTTTTGTATTACTCTTCTTATTCTTCATATACAGTGCCGTTAACTTGTTTTAGTATTTTCCTACTTGAGAAGCTCAAAAACAATCATTATACACGTCTCTGGTAAAATTGTTTTGTTTCCCATTATAGAGTACTTTACGTGCATTTTGGCGTTTTTATACGTAAGAAATTCAAAATATTAAAAAAATTCGAGACTTTGGTAATGTTATTACGTTAGTTCATGAAAGGTATTTTGCATGCATTTGAGCATATTGTTATGAAAGCAAATTGAAAACACACAAAAAACACGATTTTGTTAATGTTCATTTATATTCCCGAATAGGTTGCACACTTTTCTGGTAATGCCTTTTCATTTCCCCACAGAGAGTGCTTTCCATGCATTTTGTCGTTTTGGTACCTAACATAAAAAAAAAAAAAAGTGAAACACTTTTTTCGTAATATTTCTCCATCTCAAATGCTATTCACACGTTTCAGCATTTCGGTACCTAAGAATCTTAAAAACACTGACTTTCTGATAATATCGTTTTGTTTCATCATATAGGGTAGTTTCCAAGTATTTTGACGTTTTGGTACCTAACACTGAAAGACACTCCAAAAATACGATTTTGGGTAATTTGTTCTGTTTTTCCATATTTAGTGTTATTCACGTGTTTTACTGTTTTGGTACGTAAGAAGCTCAAAAACACTCAAATACACGTCTGCCGCAATGTCTTTCGATATCCTCATATAGTGTAAATTGCATGCATTTTGGCGTTTTTATATGTAACAAGTTCAAGAATACACAAAATACTTATTTTTGGTTAGATTATTTTGTTTCACCACGAAGGTGTTTTAATGCGTTTTAACGTTCTGATACGTAAGTAGCTCAAAAGCACTTAAAAGACACGTATTTTATAAAGTTGTTTTGTTTTCCTATATAGGGTACTTCCATGCTTTTTAGAGTTTTGGTGCTTAACACGCACGCACTGAAAATACACGTTTCCGGAAAGTGTGTTTCTTTTACAGATATAGGTTGTTTTACATGCATTTTGACATAATGCTACCTACCAATGTGAAAAACATCTTTTTCGTAATATTGTTTTGTTTCTTGAAATAGAGTGATATTAACGCATTTTCGTGTTTTTGGTACCATAAAAGCTCAAAAACATTTATAATACCTACATTTTTCTGGTAATGTCTATTCGTTTTCCCATATGCTTTTTCCCGTTTTTTATGTAACAACCTCAAAAACATTCGAAAATAGTAATTTCATTCTTTTTTTTTTTTTGCATAAAGTGTGTTTTGCATGCGTCATATCGTTTTGGTACATATGAAGTTCAACAGCACTGAAAATACACGTTTTTCTTAATGTTATTTTGTATTACCATATATCGTTTTGCTGTGTAACAGGCTCAAAAACAATCAAAAGACATGTTTCTGGTAATGCCGTATTGTTTAACCGTATAGGAGACTTTTCATGCATTTTTTTGCGTTTTTGTACCTAAAAATATGAAAAAAAACACACACAAAAAAAAATACACATTTTGGTCATGCCGTTCTGTTTCTACTTACAGTTATAGTTAGTTATTTATGCGTTTTAGCCTTTTGATACCTAAGAAGCTCTAAAAACATTCATAATACATGTTTCTCGTAATGCTTTTTCGTTGCCCCATCTAGGGTACTTTCTATGCATCTTGGCGTTTTTCTTCGTAAGAATCTCAAAACACTCAAAATATTTGTTTTTCGTCAAATTATTGCTTTTCCATAAAGGGTGTTTTATATGCTTTTTTACGCTTTTTGGTACGAAAGACGTTCAAAACACTCAACAGAATTTTTTCATGCTCTTTTTCGTTTTGTTGGTGAACACACTCATAAACACTGAAAAGATAGTTTTTTTTTTGGAAATCTTGTTTCCTTACCCCATATATAATGCGTTGCATGCATTTTTGGCATTTTTTATCTAACAATATGAAATACGGTTAAAATTTGGAATATTTTTTCTTTTTTCATATAGAGTGCTATTCCTGCGTTTTCATGTTTTAATAAATAAGAACCTCAAAAATGCTCAAAATACTCGTTTCTCGTAAAGACTTTTCGTTACCTCATATAGGAGTACGATTTTGTAAGTTTTTGTACGTAACAAGCTGAAAAGATTCAAAATAGTTTTATTTGCTAATGTTATTCCGTCACTCCATATAACGTGTTTTGCATGCATTTTATTGTTTTCGTATGTAAGTAGTTGAAAACACTGAAAAAGTCACTTTTATTTTTATTTATTCCCCATATAGGGTGCCTTTTCTTCATAAATACTCAAAAGACACGATTCTTGAAATCTAGTTTTCTTTCCTTATTGAGGATGCTTTGCATGTTTTGTTTTTCTGACGTTTTGTTACCTAACGATAAGAAATACACTAAAAATACACGTATCTGCTAATGTTCAGTTTTTATTTATTTATTTATTTATTTATTTTTTTTCAATATAGAGTGTTTTTTATGGCTTTTAGTGTTTTGTTACCTAAGAAACTTAAAAACACTCATACGAGAAATACGTGTTTCTCGTAACGTCTTTTCGTTTACCCATATATGCTACTTTGCATGCATTTTGACGTTTTTCTACGTAATAAGCACAAAAACACTTTTTTTTTATAATGCTACTTTGTTTCTCCATAAAGTAATGTCACTTCGGTTTCCCATATAAGTAAGAGCTTTGCATGCATTTTGTCGTTTTGGTGCATAATAATGTGAAAAACACTTAAAATACACTATTTTTGAGAATGTTCTGTTTCTCCATATAGAGAATTCTTTATTCAGCGTTTTTATTCCTAATAAGCTCAAAACACTTTTATTACATATTTCTTGTAAAGTCTTTTTGTTTCTCCATACAGGGTACTTTCCATGCATTTTGGCATTTTTCTACCTACCAAGATCCGAAATACCCAAAATACTTGTTTTCGGTAATGTTTTTCTGTTTCTCCATAAAAGGTGTTTTGCATGCATTTTAGCGTTTTAGTACGCCAACAGTTCAAAAACACTGAAAAGAGACGTTTTTGGTAGTTATTTTATTTTTCAACATGCTGTGATTTTCATGCTTTTTAGTGTTTTGGTGCCTAGTACTCTCATAAACACTCAAAAGACATGTCCCTGGAAATCTCCCCTCCTTTCCATGTACAAGGTGCTTTTCTTGTATTTTTGTGTTTTGGTACATAACAATGTGGAATACACTCAAATTACATTTTTTTGGTAATGTTCTGTTTCTCATATAGAGTGCTATTTATGCGTTTCATTGTTTTGGTACTGAAGAAGCTCAAAAAAACACTAATAATACAGGTTTCTTGTAATGTCTTTTCGTTTCCTCCTATGGAGTACTGTGCACGGACTTTAGCCTCTTTATACGTAACAAGTTCAAAACAATCCAAATAATTATGTTTGGTAATGTTATTTTGTTTCTACATAAAGCGTGGTTTTTGAGGCGTTTTAGAGTTTTCGTACATAAGTAGTTTAAAAACGCTGAAAAGAAACGTTTTTGGTAATGTTGTTTGGCTGTCTTACATAAGGTGCTTCCCTTGCTTATCAATTTTTTAGTGCCTAACACGCTCATAAAATCTCAAAAGACACATTTCTAAGTCTTGTTTATTTTACTAATATGGGGTGATTTACGTACATTTTGCCGTTTTACTACATAAGAATATGAAATACATTGAAAATGTTTTTTGGTATGTTGTTCTGTTTCTCCATATATATTTCAATTCTGGCGCTTTCGAGTTTTTTTTTTTTTTTTACCCAGTATGTTAAAAACACTCATAATACACTTTTTTTTCGTAATGTCTTTTCGTTTCGTCAAATAAGGTACTTTCCATGCTTTTTCATGTTATTGTACTTAACAAGATCATAAACAATGAAAACATTTTGTATTTTTCATAAACAGGGTTTTGCATGCGTTTTAACGTTTTGTTACGTAAGTAGTTTAAAACACTCAAAAGACACATTTTTCATAATTATTTATCTTCGCATATAGAATGCTTTATATGTTTTTTTTTTTTAGCATTTTTCTGGATAATACCTTCATAAAAATTCAAAAACACGTTCGTGGAAAAGCCATTTTCTTTCCACAAGTAGTGTGCTTTTCATACATTTTTCGTGCATGCATTTGCATACATATAGAGTGCTATTCAATCTATTTCATGTTTTCGTACCTAAGATGCAGAAAAAACATTCATAAATACACGTTTCTCGTAATGCCTTTTCGTTTACTCATATAAGGTACTTTCCATGCTTTTGACGTTTTTGTACGTAACAAGCTGAAAACACTCAAAATATTTGTTTTTGCGAATGCTATTATCTTTCTCCATAAAGTGTGTTTTGCATGCGTTTTATTGTTTTGGTACGTAAGAAGATCGAAAACACCCAAAGGACACGTTTTTCGTAATTTTGTTTTGTATTGGCATACAAGGTGAATTCCATGCTTTTTAACGTTTTCGTGTCGTACACGCTCAAAAAACACTTATAAGACACGTTTCTGGTAATGTCGTTACGCTTCCTCATATTGGAGGCTTTATATGCATTTTCGCGTTTTGATAACTAACAATGTAAAAACAATCAAAATACAGATTTTCATTAATATTCTGGTTTTCCGTATAAAATACTATTCATGTGTTTTAAAGTTTTAGTAACGCTTATAATACACGTCTCTGGTAATGTTCTCTCGTTTCCTCATATAGGGTATTTTGCATGCATTTCAATGCTATAAATACTTATGTTTTGCAATATTATTCTGTTTCTACAAGAAGGTTGTTTTGCATGCGCTTAAGTGATTTAGTATGTAAGAAGCTCAAAAACGTTTAAAAGAAATTTTTTTTTGTAAAAGTTGTTTTGTTTTCTCATATAGGTTGATTTTCATGTTTTTTATTTTTATTTTTTAACGTTATGTTGCTTAACACGCTGAAAACATTCAAAAGACATGTTTCTGGAAAATTTGACTCCTTTTCTCATGTAGGCTTTATTGCATGCTTTTTGCCGTTTTGCTACCTAACAATGTGAAATATACTTATTATTCTGTTTCTCCAAGAAAGTTGTTTTGCATGTGTTTAAGTGATTTAATATGTAAGAACCTCAAAAACGTTTAAAAGACATCTAATTCGTTAAGTTCTTTTCTTTTCCCATATAGGTTGATTTTCATGTTTTTTTTTAACGTTATGTTACTTAACACGTTCAAAACATTCAAGACATGTTTCTGGAAAACTGGAGACTTTGGATGCATTTTGGCGTCTTGGTACCTAATAATATGAAAACATTCAAAATATACGTTTTTGTTTATTTTATTCTGTTTCTCCATATCCAGTGATATTAATTCGTTTTAGCGTTTTTTTTTTAGCTGAAAAACTCTCATAATACATATTCTTCGTAATGTCTTTTAGTTTCCTTATGTAGAGTACTTGGCATGCATTTTATAAATTTTTCTACATAACAATCAGAAAAAAACACAAATATACGTTTTTTTTTTTGTAGAGATATACTGTTTCTCTATTAAGGTTTTTTTGCATGCTTCTCAGCGTTTTCGTACATAAGTAACTCAAAACAATGAAAAGAGACGTTTATGGTAATATAGTTTACTTTTCGTATATACGATGCTTTCCATGTTTTAATCGTTTTGGTGCCTATATCGCTAATACCTATATCGCTTGATACCTAAAAAAAATATAAAAAAAACTCCCATAATAGAGTTTTTTTGTAATGACATTTCGTTTCGTAATATAAGGTACTTTGCATGCATTTTTGCGTTTTTTTTCTTTTTTTTTGTACGTAAAAAGATAAAACACTCAAATTAGTTCTTTTAAGTAATGTTCTTCTGTTTCTCCATAAAAGGGTGTTATTGAATGCATTTTAGTGTTTTGGTACGTAAGTACCTCAAAAACACTCAAGAGACACATTTTTTTTTTCATATGGTGGGTTTTTCCATGCATTTTGACGTTTTGGTACATAATAATTGGAAAAACACCCAAATACATGTTTTTGGTAATGTTGTTATGTTTCTCGATATAGCGTGTTACTCATTTGTTGTAACATTTCAGTATCTATGAAGCTCAAAATACATATCTCTTGTAATGTTTTTTTTTTATTTTCCTTTACATCCATTTTGGTATTTTTTATATAACAAACTAAAATACACACAAAATACTTGTTTTTGGTAATGTTGTTCTGTTTCTCGATAAAGGGTCCCTTTAAATGCGTTTAAGCGTTTTGGTAGGTAAGAAACTGAAAAAAAAGGAAAAAATACACATTTTTGGTAATGTTGGTTTTTATTCTCATATAGGATGATTTCAATGCCTTTTAGCGTTTTGGTGCCTAGTATTCATAAAAATGCGCAAAAAATTCGATTCTTGGATTGTCGTTTCGTCTCTATAAAAGTGCTTTTCCATGCATTTATCTCCGTAACAAATTCAAAAACAATAAAAAAAAACACGTTTTTTGGTAAAGTTATACTGTTTCTCAACAAAGGACTTTTACATGCTTGTCAGCGTTTTGGTAATACTGTTTTCTTTTCCTTTTTCCCTTTTTTCCTTTTCCCTTTTTCTCTTCCCTTTTCCCTATGCTTTTAATCGTTTTGGTGTCTACAACGCTCATAAAAACTCTAAAGACACGTTTATCGAAATCTCGTTTCCTTTACCCATATAGAGTACTTTGCATGCATTTTCGCGTTTTGATACCTAACTGTGATATACACTTAAAATACACGTTTTTGGTCATGATATTGTGTTTCACCAAATAAAGTGCTATTGATACATTTTATTGTTTTCGTACGTAAGTAGCTCAAAAACACCCGTGATAAACGTTTTTCGTAATGTCTAGTCATTTTTCCATATACGGTACCTTGGATGCATTTTGGCATTTTTGTACATAACAAGCTCAAAACACTGAAAATAGTTGTTTTTGGTAATGTTACTCTGTTTCTCCATAAAGAGCGTTTTTGCATACGTTTTAGCTTATCATTATGTGGTGGGCTTTCCAAGCATTTTGGCGTTTTGATACCTAATAATGGAGAAAAAAAAAAAAACACACACACAAAATGCACGTTCTGGTTATGTTGTTCTGCTTTTCAATGTTGAGTGCTATTCATTTGTTTTAGCATTTTTGTTTTTTTACCTAAGAGTCTCAAAAACTCTTTTAATACACGTTTTCTGTAATATCTTTTCGTTTCCCCATATAGAGTGGTTTGCATGCATTTTCTCATTTTCTGCGTAACAAGCTCAAACACATTCAAAATGCACTCTTTTGGTAAAGTTATAATGTTTCTTCATAAAGGGTGTTTTTGCATGTTTTTTTCAGCGTTTTGGTACATAAAAAATTTAGAAACACTGAAAAGAGACGTTTTTAGTAATATTATTTTATTTTCCCATATAAAGTATTTTCCATGCTTTTATTTTTATCATTGACAAGCCTAGCACGCTCATAAAAATTCAAAATGCAGGTTTTTGGACATTTCGTTTCCTTTCCACATATAGGGTTGTTTATATGCATTTTGTCGTTTTTGGTACCTAACAATGAGAAATACACTCAAAATACATCTTTTTGATAATCTGTTTCTCTATACAGTGCGCTATTCTTGCATTTTAGAGTTTGGTAACTAAGAAGATCAAAAACGCATTTGGTAATGTTATTTTGTTTCTCCATATAGAGTGCTATTCGGGCGTTTTAGCGTTTTGTAACCAAAGAAACTAAGAAACTCTCATGATAAACGTTTCTTTTCTGCGTAACTAGCTGAAAAAAAAACTGAAAATACGTTTTCGGTAAAATTATACTTTTTCTCCATAAAGGGTTTTTTGCAAGCGTTTCAGCGATTTCGCAGTTAAGTAGCTCAAAAACACTGAAAGAGACACCATAAAAGGTGTATTCCCATAAAGGGTGCTTTCCACACTATATATATCCTTTTAGTGCCAAGGACGCTCATAAACACTCAAACAAAACGCTTCTTGAGGTTTCATTTTCTTTCCCCATATAGGGTGCCTGACATGCATTTTGACATTTTGTTACCTAACAATGTTAAACACTTAAAATACAAGTGTTTGTATATGTTATTCCTTTTCTCCATATAGAATGTCGTTCATGCGTTTAAGCGTTTTTTTTTTTTTTACCTAAGAACCTCATAAATGTTCATAATACAAATTTCTCTTAAAGACCTTTCCCTTCGCCAAATAGAGTAATTTACATGCATTTTGGCGTTTTTGTACGTAACAACCTCAAAACAATCAAAATCCTTATTTTTAATAATGTCATTTTTGTTTCTTCATTGTGGGTGTTTTGCATGCGTTTTAGCGTTTTGAAACGTAAGAAGGTGAAAAACATCTAAAAGTCACGCTCTCTATAATGTTGTTTTCTACTTCCATATAGTGATTCGCATGCTTTTAAGCGATGTGGTGCTGACATCCTCAAAAACACTGAAAACACACGTTTCTGGTAATGTCGGTTCGTGTCCCAATATAGGAAAATTTCCATTATTTTGGGGGGTTTGGTACCTCTGTAAAAAAGAGTCAAAATATACGTTTTTCGCAGTTATTCTGTTTCTCAATATATAATGCTATTCATGCGCTTTATCGTTTTTATACGTAAGAAGTTCAAAAATATTCATAATACTTGTTTCGACTAATGTCTTTTCCATTTTTCATAGCTTGTAATTTCCATGCATCTTTCTCCGTAAGAAGCCCAAAACCTCGAAACCTTGTTTTTTTTTTTTATTATCTGTTTCTTCTATTAAGGGTGTTTTACATACGTTTTTCTTTTCATTTTTTCTTTTTACGTAAATGGCTCAAAAGCGCTGAAAAGAGACAATTTGGATAATGATGTTTTGTTTTCTCAAGTAGGGTGCTTTCCATCCGTTTTAGTGTTTTGGTACCTACCACGTTCATAAACACTCAAAAGAGAAGTCTATTGGAAGCGTCGATTCTTTACCCCATATAGGGTGATTTGCATGCATTATTACGTTTTGTTATCTAACGATGTGAAATGCCTTCAAAACACTCGTTTTTGGTAATGTTGTTCTGATTCTTCATATATAGTTTTCGAGTTTTAGTACCTAAAAAGCTCAGAAACACTCAAAATGCTCGTTTTTTGGTAATTGTTTCAACGTAAAGGGTAGTTTGCCTGCGTTTTAGCGTTTTTTGTACGTAATTAGCTCAAAAACAGTCAAAAGACATGTTTTTTAGTATTGTTCTTTTCTTCCCCATATAGGGTTTTTTTTTTCTTTATTTATTTTGTTTTTCTTTTCTAGCGTTTCGGTGCCTAACACGCACATAAACACCCACAAGAAACGTTTTTTTTTTTTTTCATATTGGGTGTTTTCCATGCATTTTGGCGTTATCTCATCTAACAATGCGAAAAATTCTCAAAATTGACGTTATTGGTAATGTTTATATATATATATATATATATATATATATATATATATATATATATATATATATATATATATATATATATATATATATATATATATATATATATATATATATATATATATATATATCCATTTAGAGTGCTATTTATTCGTTTTAGCCTTTTGGTTCCTAAAAAAACTAAAAAAAAAAAACACTCATAATAAATGTTTCTTGTAATATTTTCTCGTTTTCCATATATGGTACTTTACATGCACTTGGTCGTTTTTGTACATAACAAGTACAAAAACACCTAATTTTTATTTATTTATTTATTTATTTATTTATTTATTGGTAGTTATTTTCTCAATAAAGGGTGTTTTCCTTGCGTTTTAGAATTTTGGTGAGAAATAAGTTCAACAACATTCAAAAGACACTTTTTCATAATGTAGTTTTGCCATTTACAGCGATTTCCAAGTTTTTTTTTTTTTTTTTAGCGTTTTGATTCCTACCATTCTGTAAAACACTCAAAAGACATGTTTCTAATAATATAATTTCTTTTCCCTTTTTAGGAGGGATTTGCATGCATTTTGGTGTTTTGATACCTAATAATGTGCAAACACACACATAATACACTTTTTCGTTAATGTTGTTTTTGTTTCTCGAACTGGATTGATATTTATAAGTTTTAGCGCTTTGGCACCTAAGAAGTTCAAAAACAATCTATACTAGTTTCTCGTGATGTCTTTTTGTTTACCCGTATAGGGTAATTTGAATTCATTTTGGTGTTTATATAGGTAACTAGGTCGAAAATACTGAAAATAAACGTTTTTAGTAAAGTTATACTGTTTCTCCATTAAGGATTTTTTTTGCATTACTTTTTAGCCTTCTGGTACATAAATAGATAAAAGATACTAAAACGAGACGTTTTTGTTAATACTGTTTTGTTTTCTCAAAGAAGGTGCTTTCCATGTTTTTTTCATCATTTTGGTGCCAAGCTGGCTCGTAAATACATAAAAGATACGTTTTTGGTAATGTCTTTTGGTTTCCCGATATAGAGGGCTTTACAAGCATTTTGGCGTTTTGGTACCTATCAATGTGAAATATACACACACACAAGATAAAAAAAAAGAACATTTTTAGTAATTATCTGTTTCTTGATATGGAGAGCTATTCATGTGTTTTAACGTTTTGGTACCTAAGAAGCACAAAAACACTCATTATGCACGTTTCTCATAATGTCCTATCGTTTCTTCATATAATATGGTTTGCATGCATTTTGGTGTTTTAGTACCTAATGAGCTCAAAGACACTCATAATACAAGTTTTTGATGTTTTTTTTTTTTTAATCACGTTGTTTGTATGCATTTTGTCGTGTTTGTACCGAACAAGGTGAAAAAACATAAAACACACGTTTTTGGTAATGTTCTGTTTCTCCATATTGAGTGCTTTTTCACTTTTTTTTTTGGTGATAAGTTCAAATATTAAGTTAAAAAAAGAAAACAATTATTATATATAATCGGTTTTTTGAAGATTTTTTTTTTTTTAGCGTTTTGGTACCTAAAAAGTTGAAAACACCACTGAAAAGACATTGTGCTCGAATATGAGCTGCTTTCTATGTATTTTCGCGTTTTGATGTCTAAAACACTAAAAAAAAAAAAAAAAAAAACTGAAATGACACCTTTCTGGTAATGTTATTTCGTTTCCCCATACGAAGGGCTTGGTATGCATTTTGGTGCTTTGGTAGCTAACATTGTGAAAAAATACTCTAAACACACGTTTTTGGTAATGTTCAATTTCTACATACATATTTTTGATAATGTTATTCTTTTCTCCAAAAAGGAAGTCTGGCATACCTTTTAGCATTTTGGTACATAAAAAGCTCAGAAACACTCAAAACACACGGTTTTTATAATGTATTTTTGCATTGCAATACAGAGTTCTTTCCATGCATCATAGTGTTTTGGTGCCTAACCACCTTATCTAGCAAAAGGAAGGGACATTATGAGAAACGTGTATAATGAGTGTTTTTTTTTTTTAGCTTCTTAAGTACCAAAATGCTAAAACTCATGAATAGGTGTCTATATCGACAAAAAGAATATCATCAAAAACCTTTTTTTATTTTATTTTTTAGTGTAATTTACACTGTTAGGTATCAAAACGCCAAAACCTCCTATATGCGGAAACGAAAAGACATGACCACAAACGTGTCTTTTATGTGTTTAAGAGCGAGATAGGCAACAAACGATAAAAAAAAATCAGGGAGAGCACACTCTTTGAGAAAACAAAACAATATTACCAAAAGAAGTCTCTTTTTAGTGACTTTAAAAGGTATGCAAAAAAAAAAAAAAAACTTTATGGAGGAAAAGTATAGCTTCACCTAAAACGTGTATTTTGAGTATTATAAAAACGCCAAAATGAATGCAGATTACCCTATATGAAACGAAAAGACATCACAAGAAACGTGTATTATGAGAGTTTTTGAGATTCTTACGTGCCAAAATGCCAAAACGTATTAAAAGCACTTTATATCGAGAATGAAAACAACATTAAGAAAAAAAAATGTGTATTTTGAATGCTATTCATATTATCATATATCAAAACACCAAAATGCAAGCAAAGCCTCCTTTATGGGTAAAAGGAAACGACATTACCAGAAACGAGTCTTTTGAGTGTTTTACAACGTGGTAGACAACGAAACACTTAAAAACATGGATATCGCCTCATATGGGAATAAAAATCATTACGAAAAAAGTCTTTTCAGTATTTTTTTTATATTTTTTTATCTACCAAAACGCTAAAACTGATGTAAAACACTCTTTATGGAGAAAATACAATAACATTACCCAAAACAAACAAACGTATTATTAGTGTACCAATAACGAGTTAGACACCAAAACGCTAAAAAGCATCAAAAGCACCATACATGGAAAAAGAAAACAATATTACAAAAACATACGTTTACTGAGCGTTTTTCAGCTATTTAATGTTTTTTTTTTTTTTGAGCTTTGTACGTAAAAAAAAAAACGCCAAAATGCATGCAAAGTACCCTGAATGGGAGAACGAGCAAACATTACAAGAAACTTGTATTATCAGTGTTTTTCAGCTTCATAGGAACCGAAACGTTAAAACGTATAAATACCACTCTATATAGAGAAAAGAAACATTACCAAAAAGGTGTACTTTGGGATTGTTTGATATTGTCAGGTGATATAACGCAAAAAGCAACCTATATGGAAAAAAAAAAAAACATTTCCAGAACCGTTTCTTTTTTTTTATGCTTATGATCATGTTAGGCACAAAAACGCTAAAAAGCATCAAAAGTATCCTATGTGTAAAAAACAAAAAAATCAATATTACTAGGAACGTGTCTTTTGAGTGTTTTTTTTTTCAGCTACTTACGTATCAAAATGCTAAAACGCATGCAAAACATCATTTAAGGAGAAACACAATAACTTCATAAAAAATAAATAAATAAATAAAAAAAAAACATTTTTGAGAGTTTTAAGCTTGTTAGGTATTAAAACAATGAGAAAACAAAAAAACGTGTATTTTGTAAGGTAAGAAAAATGGCAAAATGCATGAAAACTTCTTACATGGGGTAAGGGAACGAGATAAAAAAAAAAACTTCTCTTTTGAGTGTTTATAAGCGCGCTAAGGACCAAAACGGTAAAAATCATGGAAAGCATCCCGTATGAGAAAAGAAAACCTTTTTCAAAATTGTTTCTTTTCAGTGTTTTTGAACTACTTACGTATAAAAAAAAAACGCGTGCAAAATACCCTTAATAAATAAACAGAATAAAAAATAAATAAAAAAAAAACGTTTCGAGGTATTTTGAGCTTGTTACGTAGAAAAAAAGACAAAATTCATGGAAATGACCAATTATAAGAAAACGAAAAGACATTAATTGAAACATGTATTATAATTCTTTTTGAGCTTCTTAGGTACCAAAACGATAAAACTCATGAATAGCACTCTATATGGAGAAACAGAATAATATTACCAAAAATGTACGAAAACGCCATAATGCATGAAAAGAGAGAAAAAGAACAACAATACCAAAAACGTGTATTTTGAGATATTACAAGCGTGCTAGGCATCTAAACTATGGAAAACATCCTATATGCGAAACAAAACAATATTCTAACAAAACAATATTCTAACCTACTTATGTACCAAACCACTAAAAAAACGTGCAAACAAAATTTATGGAGAAACATCATAAATTTTCCTAAAACGTATATTTTGAAAGTAACGTACAAAAATGACAAAATGTATGCAAAGCACTCTATATGGGAAAACGAAAATAAGAAACGTGTATTATGAGAGCTTTTGAGCTTCTTAGTTACCAAAATAGTAAGAGGCATGAATAGCAATTAATATCGAGAAACATTACGAAAAATTATTAAAAAAACGCGTATTTTGTGTATTTTCAGATTATCAGGTATCAAAACACCAAAATACTTGCAAAGAGTAAAGAGTAAAAACAAACAACTTAAAAAAAAAAACTTGTCTTTTGACTCTTTTGATCTACTTACCAAAACGCTAAAAAAAATATACAAATCACAATTTACTGAGAAACGGAGTAACAATAATTATTTTTTAATTTTTTTTTTCTGTTTGTTACGTATAACAACGCCAAAATGCATCCAAAGTATAAGGGGAAACAAAAAGACATTACGAGAAACGTGTATTAAGCGTGTTTTTTGAGCTACTTAGATACCTAAACAAAAAAACGCATCAATAGCACTCTATATGGAGAAACACATCATGACCAAAAATGTGTATTTTGAGTGTATTACACAGTTAGGTATCAAAACCCTAAAATACATGCAAAGGACCCTGTATGGGGAAAGGAAACGAGATTTTCAGAAACGTGTCTTTAGAGTGTTTATGAACGTTCTAGGCATCAAAACGATAAAAAGCCTAGAAATCACCTTATATGGTAAAGAAAAAACATATTACTAAAAAGTACTTTTTTTAGTTTTACACTGAAAACCATGTAAAAAAAAAAACCTTGATGGAGAAACATCATAACTTTACCAAAAATCCTTAGGTACCAAAATCCTAAAACGCATTAATAGCACATTATATAGAGGAACAACAGCATTACCAAAAACATGTATTATAAGTGTTTTTTTTTTTTAATAATTTGGTACCAAAACGCCAAAATGCATGAAAAACTCAACAGATGGCAAACAAAATTTACAGAAAAATGTTTGTCAGTGTTTTTACAGGTACTTACATACTAAAACGCTAAAATACATAGAAAAAACCCTTTATGGAGAATATCATTAACAAAATAAGAATACCTAAAACAACAATTTTGACTGCTTTTAAGCAGTAAAATACCGTATATGAGGAAAAGAAAAGGCATTACGATAAATGTTTATTATGGTTGTTTTTAACTTTCTTTTTGTATATGAGGAAAAGAAAAGGCATTACGATAAATGTTTATTATGGTTGTTTTTAACTTTCTTAGGTACGAAATCGATAAAAAGTAACAATAGAAGTTTATATGGAGAAACATATTATCATGACCAAAAACGTGTATTATGAGTGTATTTCACAGTTTGGTATCAAAATGTCAAAATACATGGAAAGCACTCTATATGGGGAAAGGAAACGAGATTTTCAGAAACGTATTTTTTTGAGTGCTTATGTGCGTTCTAGGCAACAAAACAATGAAAAGCACGGGAAACACTGTATATGGGAAAAGAAAGCAATGTTACAAAAAACGTCACTTTTTAATGTTTTTTTTCAGCTATTTATGTACCAAAACTCTGAAACAGTATACCTTTACTAAAAACGAGTATTTTCATTATTTTTGAGAGAGTTACGTAGAAAAATCCCAAAATGCAATGCATAGTACTCTTCATAAGGAAACGAAAAAGACATTACGAAAAACATGTATCGTGAGAGTTTTTGAGCTTCTTAAGTATCAAAACGCTAAAACGCATAAATATCGTTGTATACCAGTGGTTCTCAAACTTTTTCATGAGCGACCCTATTTGGAACATTTCATTCCTTCACGACCCAGAGTAAAGTTAAGAGAAAGAAAATGTACAATGATATATACACTTTATTTTGGAAAAAAAAAAATAGATAATGTGTACAGCTTGTGTACAGCAGTCAGAGACACCATTACGTGGGACCCAGGAGGAGGGAGGTGGGGGAAAGATGAACATACATAACAAAAGTAATTTGTGGTTAAAGAAGAATAATTCAATTAAGTAACTGAAATACACTGAAACACTAAAAGCATGATAATGTTCCTGTGTCCCTTCGACCCATCAAAATTGATCTCGCGACCCAACTTTGGATCGCGACCCATAGTTTGAGAACCACTTCTGTATACGGAAAAACAGAATAAAAAAAAAAAAAAAGAAAACGTGTATTTTTAGTAGTTTACACATTATTAGGTACCAAAACGCCAAAATTCATTCTTTCTCGGAATGAGAACATTATCAAAACACTATATTTTGAGGGTTTTTTTTTTTGCACATTCTTAGGTACCAAAACGCCAAAATGCAAGGAAAGCACCCTCAATTGTGAACTGATATTTCGTTTACAGAAATATGACTTTCGAGTGTCCTTTGAAGGCACAAGAACAATAAAAAGCATGGAAAACACTGTATTAGGGAAAACAAAATTACTAAAACGTCTTTTGAGAGATTTTTTTTAGCTAGTTATGTTTTTTTTATTTATTTTTTTTTATGTAGGAAAGACACTGGCCAAGGGCAACAAAAATCTAATAAAAAAAAAATGCCCACTGAAATGCCAGTCCCATAAAAAGGCCAAAGCAGTGGTCAAAAATTGGTGGATAAGTGTCTTGAAACCTCCCTCTTGAAGGAATTCAAGTCATAGGAAGGTGGAAATACAGAAGCAGGCAGGGAGTTCCAGAGTTTACCAGAGAAAGGGATGAATGATTGAGAATACTGGTTAACTCTTGCATTAGAGAGGTGGACAGAATAGGGGTGAGAGGAAGAAGAAAGTCTTGTGCAGCGAGGCCGCGGGAGGAGGGGAGGCATGCAGTTAGCAAGATCAGAAGAGCAGTTAGCATGAAAATAGCGGTAGAAGACAGCTAGAGATGCAACATTGCGGCGGTGTGAGAGAGAAGCTGAAGACAGTCAGTTAGAGGAGAGGAGTTGATGAGACGAAAAGCTTTTGATTCCACCCTGTCTAGAAGAGCAGTATGAGTGGAACCCCCCAGACATGTGAAGCATACTCCATACATGGACGGATAAGGCTTTCTATTCCGATGTACATAACGAGCTCAAATACTTTTTTTTTTTAATGTTATTCTTTATAAAGGGTTTTTTTGCATGCGTTTTAGCATGTTGGGTATGTAAGCTCAAAACACTCAAAAGACACGTTTATCTTAATGCTGTTTTATACCCCGATGTTGGGAGATTTCTATGCCTTTTTGCGTGTTGGATCCTAAAACATTCATAAACACTAAAAAAAAAAAAGAAAAAAAACACGTTTCTAGAAATGTTATTTCTTTTCCCCACATTTTTTTTAGGGGGGTAATGATCTATTTCTCCATATAGGGAGCTACTAAACTGTTTTTTTTCCGTTTTCCTACCTAAGAAGCTCAAAAACAGTCATTATACACGTTTCTCATAATCTCCTATCGTTTCCCCATTAAAGGTGTCCATGCACTCACAATAAACGTTTTTGGTCTTTTCTTTTTTTTTTTTTAATCTTTTTAAGTAAACTCCGTTTCCTTATATTGAGTTAAAAAAATATTAGCGTTTTGCAACCTATTTGAAAAAAATAAATAAATAAAATAAACGTTTATTGTTTGTTTATTGTTTTGTTTTTCATTATATAGTCCTCTTTACGCGTTATTGCGTTTTGGCACCTTAGAAGCTCAAAAACACTCATTCTACACGTTTCAGGATGCTTTGCATGCATTTTGGTGTTTCGATACGTAACAAAGTGAAAAAAAACTGAAAATAAACGCTTTGAGTAATGTTGCACTGTTTCTCTATATAGAGTGCTATTCACGCGTTTTAAAGTTTTAGTATCTAAAAATCTGAAAAAACACATAATACACGTTTCTTGTAATGTCTTTTCCTTTCCCCACATAGGGTGCTTTGAATATATTTTAGCGTTTTGTTACCCAACAATGTAAAAAGCACCCAAAACAGAAGTTTTTGGTAATGTTATTCTGTTTCTCTATATAAAGTGCTATTCATGCGTATTAGCGTTTTGGTACTAAACTTCAGAAACACTTATAATACACGTTTCTTGTAATATCTTTTCATTTCCGAAATAACGTACTTTACATGAATTTTGTCATTTTTTGTAAGTAACAAGCATAAATCATTAAAAATACACGCTTTTGGTGATATTATTTTGTTTCTCCACGAACGCTGTTTTGCATGCGTTTTAACGTTTTGGTACGTAATAAATTCTGAAACACAAAACACTCAAAAGACGCATTTTTCGTAACTTTGTTTTGTATTCCAATGTTTTATTATTATTCTGTTTGTCCATATAGGGTGTTTTCCATGCTTTCATACCTAAAAAGCTCAAAAAGACCCAAAAATATGTGCTTTTCGTAATATTGTTATTATTTTTTTTCCATATAGAGTGTTATTCACGCATTTTTGCGTTTCTTTTTTTTTCATTCTTAAGCTTAAAACAATAAAATAAGACGTTTGTGGATGTATCGTTTTATTTCACGATTTTTTTTCTTTTTTTAGCTTTTTGGTACCTAAGACTCTCAAAAGCACTTGAAATATTCATTTCTGATGTTGTCGTTTTGTTTCCCAATATAGGGTGCTTTTCGTGCATTTTTACGTTTTCGTGCCTAACATTATGAAAAACACTCAGACTACAAGTTTTTAGTAATGTTTTTTTTTTCTACATATAGAATGGTATTCACCCATTTTTGCGTTTTGGTACCTAAGAAGCTCAAAAACAATTATTATGCACAAGTCTCATGATGTCCTTTTGTTTCCTCATATAGAGTGGTTTGCATGCATTTTCGCGTTTTAATACACGTTTTTGGTAGCTTTGTTATGTTTAAATGGTGCGCTTTCCATGCATTTTTAGCGTTTTGTTACTTAACAAGGTGAAAAACACTTAAAACACACGTTTTGTTCTCTTTCTCCATATAAAGTGCTGTTCACTTACTTGTTTTAGCGTTTTGTTACCTGAGAAGCTCAAAAACAATCATTATACACGTTTCTGGAAAAATCGTTTTGTTTCCCATCATGCTTTTCGGCGTTTTTATACGTAAGAAGTGAAAAAAAAATCAAATTTAACGATTTTGGTAATATTATATTATGTTTGTCTAGGAAGGGTATTTATTTTGCATGCATTTGAGTATTTTACTATGAAAGAAGCTTTAAAACACACACACACACACAAAAAAAAAACACGTTTTTGTTAATGATGATTTTTATTCCTAAATAGGTTCTACACTTTTATGGTAATGCAATTTCATTTCCCACCTAGAATGCTTTGCATGCATTTTGTAATTTTGTTACCTAACTACAAAAAACAGTGAAAATACACGTTTTTCGTAATGTTTTTTTTTTTTTATTTCATATTGAATGGTATTCACACGTTTAAGCATTTTGGTACCTAGGAATTAAAAAAAAACACTTATAATATACGTTTCTGATAACATCATTTTGTTTCATGATATAGGGTAATTTCCAAACATTTTGACGTTTTTTTACCTAACAATGTGAAATACTCTCAAGCTTTTTAGCATTTTGTTGCCTAAAACGCTCATAAACACTCAAAATGTTCAATTCTACAAATCTCGATTCCTTTCCCATATTGGGTGCTTTACAAGCATTTTGGCGTTTTGGTACCTAACAATGTGTCATACTTTAAAAGTACCCGGTTTTTTTTTTCGTAATGTTGTTTTCCTTCTCCATAATGAGTGCTTTTCATGCTTTTTTCGCGTTTTGGTACCCAAGAAGCTCAAAAAGACTCGCAATACATGTTTCTCGTAATATTTTTTCGTTTCTCCATAATTACAAAGTCATTTTTATGTACTTTTGTGTTTTTCTATGTAACGAGGTCAAAAACTCTCAAAATCACTTGGTTTTGTTAATATTATTATTTTCTTTTTTTTTTCCATTAAGGGTGTTTTTAATGCGTTTTAGAGCTTTGCTATGTAAGAAGAAGAAAACACTCAAAAGATATGTTTTGGGTAATATTGTTTTTCATAACCACATTGAGTGCTTTCCGTGCTTTTTTTTAACGTTTTGGTGCCCATTATGCACAAATACACTAGAGAGACGATTCTTGCAATGTTATTTTGTTTCCCCATATGAGGGGGCCTTTCCATGCATTTTGGTGCTTTGCTATCTAACAATATGAAAACATTATAATATCATATTTTTAGCAATGCTTATTTGTTTCACCATATAGAGTGTTTTTTTCTTTCGTTTTGGTTCCTAAGAAGCTCAAAAACACTTATAAGTTTAAAACCAGACGAAATACTTTTTTTTTTTTTATAATGTTATTCTGTCTTTTCATAAAAGGTGTTTTGCATGCGTTTCAGTGTTTTGGTATGCATGAAATAGAAAAACACTAATAGAACACATTTTTTGTTGTTTAGTATTCCCATATAGGATGATTTCCATGCTATATAGTGTTTGGTGTCTATCAGGCTTAAAAGAAACGTTCCTCGTAATTTCGTTTTGTTTTCCCATATAGGAGGCTTTGCATATATTTTTTGGATTTTTTGTAACTAACAATGTGAAAAACACTATATATATATATATATATATATATATATATATATATATATATATATATATATATATATATATATATATATATATATATATATATATATATATATATATATATATATATATATATATATATACATGATTTTGGTAAGTTGTTCTCTATCTCCATATAGAGTTGTATTCATGCGACAGACAAAACACTGAAAATACTCGTTTTTAGTAATGTTACTGTCTCCATAAAAGGTGTTTTGCGTGCGTTTTAGCATTTTGTATGTAGCACAAAAAGATTTCAAAAGACTCGTTTTGTTTTCCCGTATAGGGTGCTTTCCTACTTTTTTTTTTTTTTAGCTTTTTGTTGTCTAACATGCACAAAAATACTCAAAAGATACGTTTCTTTTAATGTCGTTTCTTTTCCCATATAGGGTACATTACATTTTGGTACTTAACAGTGTAAAAAAAAAAAAAACATTCAAAATACACGTTTTGGGTAATATTGTTGTTTCTCCGCATGGAGTGTTATTCAGCGCTTTTTTGCCTTTGGGTACCTAAGAAGCTCAAAAACACTACTAAAACACGTTTTTCGTAATTTCCTTTCGTTTTCCTATATAGGCTACTTTGCATTCATTTTGGCGTGTATGTACGTAACGAGCTGAAAAACACTCAAAATATTTGTTTTTGATAATGTTACTCTGTAACTCAGTAAAGGAAGTTTTGCATCCGTTTTAGCGTTTTTTTACGTAAGTACTTCAAAACACTCAAAAAGAACGGTTTTGGTAATGTTATTTTGGTTTCCCATGTCGGGTATTTTCGATACATTTTAGCGTTTTGTTGTCAAACATGCACAACAACACTCATAAGATACGTTTCCTGCAATGTTATTTTATTTCATCGTAGAAGTTACTTTGCATGCATTTTGGCGTTTCGTTATCTAACGGTCTGAAAACACAGAAAATACATATTGTCTTTCTATATGAGGTGCTATTCATGCGTTTCAGCGTTTTGGTACGTAAGAAGCTCAAAACACTCAAAATACACGTCTCTCGTAATGTTCTTTAGTTTCCAGATGTAGTGTACTTTCATACATATTTTGTGGTTTTGTACGTAACAAGATGAAAACACTGAAATGGATGTTTTTTGTTAAAGTTATTATTGTTTCTCCATAAAAAAAAAAGCTGTTTTGCTTTTCGGTACGTAACTAGCTAAAAAGAAAAAAAAATCTCTCAAAAGAAGTTTTGTTTTTCTTTTTTTTTTTTTTTTTTTTTTTTTGCAAATACAGTGTTTCCCATGCTTTTTAGTGTTCTCGTGCCTTGAAAGGACACCCAAAAGTCATGTTTCTCTAAATGAAATTTCAGTTCACAATTGAGGGTGCTTTGTTTGCATTTTGGGGTTTCGGTACCTAAGAATGTGAAAAAAAATCCCTCAAAATATAGGTTTTTGATAATGTTGTTCTCTTTCCGAGAAAGTGCTATTCATGCGTTTCAGCGTTTTGGTATTTCAAGTTTTCCAGAATTCCAGATTTCAAGAATCAAGTTTTCCAGAAACATGTTTTTTGAATGTTTTGAACGTGTTAAGCAAAATAACGTTTAAAAAAAAAAATCAACATATATGGGAAAACAAAAGAACTTCATGAATTAGATGTCTTCTAAACTTTCTTGAGCTCCTTACATACTAAATCACTTAAACGCATGCAAAACAACCTTATTGGAGAAACAGAATAATAAGTATATTTCACATTGTTAGGTACCAAAACGGCAAAAAGCATGCAATAAAGCCTACTTGAGGAAAGGAATCAAATTTTCCAGAAACATGTCTTTTGAATATTTTCAGCGTGTTAAGCAACAAAACGTAAAAAAAAAAAAGAGAAAAATGAAAATCAACCTATATGAGAGAACAAAACTTTTACAAAAAAGACCTTTAAAACGTTTTTGAGCTTCTTACATACTAAATCACTTAAACGCATGCAAAACAACCTTCTTGTAGAAACAGAATAATATTGCAAAACAAAAGTATTTACAGCATTGAAATGCATGCAAAAAACCCTATATGGGGAAACGAGAGAACATTACCAGAGACGTGTATTATAAGCGTTACTAAAATTCTAAAACACATGAATAGTATTTTATATGGAAAACCAGAACATTAATGAAAATGTGTATTTTGAATGTTTTTACATTGTTAGTTACCAAAACGCGAAAATACATATAAAACCTCCAATATGAGGAAGCGTAACGACATTACCAAAAACGTGTCTTTTCAGTGTTTTTGAGCGTGTACGACACGAAAACGTTTTTTAACGTTTTCGTGTCGTACACGCTCAAAAACACTGAAAAGACACGTTTTTAGTAATGTCGTTACGCTTCCTCATATTTGAGGCTTTACATGCATGGAGTTCATCTTGTATGCCAATACAAAAGAAAATTACGAAAAACGTGTCCTTTGGGTGTTTTCGATCTTCTAACGTACCAAAACAATAAAACGCATGCAAAACACACTTTATGGAGAACGATAATAACATTCCCCCCAAAAAAGCTTGTTACGTTCAAAAACGTCAAAAGCATGGAAAGTACCTTATATGAGGAAACGAAAAGACATTACGAGAAACGTGTATCTATGAATGTTTTTCTGCATCTTAGGTACAAAAACTTGAAATAGATTGAATAGCACTCTATATGTATGCAAATGCATGCACGCAAAATGAATGAATAGCACAATATATGTGGAAAGAAAAAGGCGTTTCCACAAACGTGACTTTTTAGTTTTTTTGAGGGTATTATCCAAAAAAAAAAAAAAAAACGCTAAAGAACATATAAAGCATTCTATATACGAAGATAAAACATTATGAAAAACGTGTTTTTTGAGTGTTTTGAACTACTTACGTAACAAAACATTAAAACGCATGCTGTTTATGAAAAAAAAAAAAAAATCATTGTTTATGAGCTTGTTACGTACAGTAATATCAAAAAGCATGGAAAGTACCTTATATGACGAAACGAAAAGACATCACGAGAAAAGTACCTTATATTATGAGTGTTTTTGAACATATTAGGTAAAAAAAAAACTCGAAAGCGTTGGAATAGAAATCTATATGGAAAATAGAACAGCATACCACAAAACATTTTAAAGTATTTCATATTCTTATGTACTAAAATGACAAAATGTACGTAAATCACCCAATATTTTTAAAATAAACAAGACTTAGAAATATGTCTTGAGTTTTTATGAGCGTGTTAGGCACTAAAAATTTTGATAAGCAAGGAAAGCACCCTATGTAAGACAGCAAAACAACATTACCAAAGACGTTTCTTTTCAGTGTTTTTAAACTACCTATGTACGAAAACTCTAAAACGCCTCAAAAACCACGCTTTATGTAGAAAGAAAATAACATTACCAAATATAAGTATTTTGATTGTTTGGAGTTTGTTACGTATAAAGAGGGTAAAATCCGTGCACAGTACCCTAAATGAGGAAACGAAAAGCTATTACAAGAAACCTGTATTATTAGTGTTTTTGAGCTTCTTAAGTACCAAAACAATGAAACGCATAAATAACACTCTATATGAGAAACAGAACAACATTACCAAAAAAATGTAATTTGAGTGTATTCCACATTGTTAGCTACTAAAACACAAAAAATACTAGCAAAGCACCTAGTACATGGAAAGGAGGGGAGATTTCCATGAACGTGTCTTTTGAGTGTTTATGAGAGTACTAACCACCAAAACACTAAAAAGCATGAAAATCATCGTATGTGAGAAAATAAAATAACTACCAAAAACGTCTCTTTTTAGTGTTTTTGAGCTGTTGGGGTACTAAAACGCTAAAATGCATGCAAAACTCTTTTTATGGAGAAACAGAAAAACATTACCGAAAACAAGTATTTTGAGTATTTCGGATCTTGGTACGTAGAAAAACGGCAAAATGCATGGAAAGTACCTTGTATGGAGAAATAAAAATACATTACGAGAAATATGTATTAAAAGTGTTTTTGAGCTAGTTAGGTAGGAAAAAGATGAAACGCATAAAGAATTTTCTATATGGAGAAACGGAACATTCTCACTTTATTAGGTACCAAAACGACAAAAACTCTTACTTATATGGGAAAACGAAGCGACATTAAAAGAAACGTGTCTCTTGAGTGTTTTTTGAGAGTCTTAGGCACAAAAAGAGCTAAGAAACCTGGAATTTACTCTATGTGGCGATACAAACCATACGAAAAAATACGAATACGAAGATTCGAAAAAAAATTTGTCTTTTTAGTCTTTCTGGACTTCATAAGTACCAAAACGCTAAAAAATGCACGCAAAACATACTTTATGGAGAAACAGAGTGGCATTATCATAAAAGAAATATTGTTTTTGTGCTTATTACGTAGAAAAACCTATATGGGGAAACGAAAAGTCGTTACGAGAAACACTTATTTCTCGTATGTGTATTTTTAAGTTTCTTAAGTAACAAAACACTAAAAGCCATGAATAGCACTCTTTATGGAAAAAAAAAAAAAATAGAACATTACCAGAAACGTGTATTTTTAATGTATTTCTTATCGTTAGGTAACAAAACATAAAAAAAAAAGCATGGAAAAGCATCCTCAATAAAGAAAGAAAACTAGATTTCAAAAATCGTGTCTTTTGAGTGTTTATGAAGAAAAAGCACCCTCTATGAGGAAAAAATACAAAAAAAGTGACTTTTGCGTGTTTTCAACTACTTACATAGGAAAACGATAAAACACATGCAAAACACGGTATATGGAGTAACGCAATAACATTAGCAAATAAAAGTGTTTTGAATCTTTTCAGCTTGTTACGTACAAAAACTTACAAAAACGTACTGCTATATAAGGAAACGAAAAAGACTTTACGAGAAACGAGATTTTTGAGCGTTTTTGAGTTATCAAAACATGACGTGCTTTTTCTTCATAAACACTCAAAAGACACGATTCTTGAAATCTAGTTTTCTTTCCTTATTGAGGATGCTTTTGCATGCTTTTTGACGAAAATCAATGATTTTGAGTGTTTCTGAGATTCTTACGAAAATAAACACCAAAATGCATAGAAAGTACTCTAGATGGGGCAACAAAAACACATTACGAGAAACATGTATTATGTTTGTTTTAGAGCTTCTTAGGTATCAAAAGGTTAAAACGCATAAATAACTATAACTATAAGTAGAAACAGAACGGCATGACCAAAATGTGTATTTTTTTTTCTTCTTATTTTAGGGTACCAAAAAGCAAAAAAATGCATGAAAAGTCTCCTATCTGGTTAAACAATACGGCATTACCAGAAACGTCTTTTGATTGTTTTTGAGCCTGTTACGCAGCAAAACGATATATGGGAATACAAGATAACATTACGAAAAACGTGTATTTTCAGTGCTGTTGAACTTCATATGTAGCAAAAAGATATAACGCATGCAAAACACACTCTATGCAAAAAAAAAAAAAAAAAATGAATATAATTACTATTTTCGAGTGTTTTTAAGGTTGTTACGTAGAAAAACGGGAAAAAAGCATGTAAATTACTCTATATGGAGAAACGAAAAGGAATTATCAGAAACATGTAGGTATAATATTATTGTATGTATTTTATATTATGTAGGTATTTTGACCTTTTATGGTACCAAATCCCGAAAATGCGTTAATATCACTATTTCGAGAAACAAAACAATATTACGAAAAAGATGTAATTTCAGTGTTTTTCACATCGATTGGTAGCATTATGCCAAAATGCATGTAAAGCAACCTATATCTGTGAAAGAAACGCACTTTCCAGAAACGTGTCTTTTAAGTGCGTGCGTGTTAGGCACCAAAACTCTAAAAAGCATGGAAAGCACCCTATATTGGGATAACAAAACAACTTTATAAAAAACGTGTCTTTTAATTGCTTCTGAGCTACTTACGTATCAGAACGTTAAAACGCATGCAAAACACCTTCATGTTGAAAAAAAATAAAATAACCTAACCAAAAATAAGTATTTTGTGTTTCCTTAAACTTGTTACGTATAAAAACGCCAAAATGCATACAAAGTACACTATATGGGGACATCAAAAGACATTACGGTTGACGTGTATTTGAGTGTTTTTGAGCTTCTTACATACTAAAGCACTAAACACATGAATAGCACTAAGTATGGAAAAACAGAACAACTTGCCCAAAAATGTATTTTTGGAGTGTGTTTCAGTGTTAGGTACCAAAACGTCAAAATGCTTGGAAACTACCCTATATGATGAAACAAAACGATATTATCGGAAAGTGACTGTTTTTAAGATTCTTAGGTACCGAAATGCTAAAACGTGTGAATAACATTCAATATGGAAAAATATTACGAAGAAAGTTTATTTTCACTTTTTTTTTTTGTTAGGTACCAAAACGACAAAATCCATAGAAAGCACTCTATGTGGGGAGATGAAATGGCATTACCAGAAAAGTGTGCAACCTATTCGGGAATACAAATGAACATTAACAAAATCGTGTTTTTTGTGTGTTTTCAATCTTCTTTCATAACAAGATGCTCAAATGCATGCAAAATACCCTTCATGAACAAACGTAATAACATTACCAAAGTCTTGAATTTTTAATATTTTGAACTTCTTACGCATAAAAACGCCAAAATGCATGTAAAGCTCCCTATAATGGGAAACAAAACGATTTTACCAGAAACGAGTATAATGATTGTTTTTGAGCTTCTCAGGTAGGAAAATGCTAAAACAAGTGAACAGCACTTTATATGAAGAAAAAAACAATAATACCAAAAACGTGGATTTTAAGTGTTTTTTTTCACCTTATGCATGCAAGGCACGTCATTTGAAGAAAGAGAACAAAGTTACCAAAAACGTATATTTTAAGTGTGAGCTCGTTAGATATCAAAACGCGAATATGCATGCAAACGAGGAAATGAAAAGACGTTATGAAAATTGTGTATAAGTATTTTTGAGCTTCTTAGGTACTAAAAAGCAAAAAATGCGTTAATAGCACTCTATATGGAGAAACAGAAAATTATTACTGAAAACGTGTATTTTGAATGTTTTTTTTTTCCACAATGTTAGGTACCAAAACGTGAAAATACTTGAAAAGTACTCTATATTGAGAAACTATCGACATTATCAAAAAAAAAAAAAAAAAATTTAAGAGCTTTTCAGCGTGTTAGGTACCAAAACGCTAGGAAAAAAAAAAAGAAACGTGAAATAAAACGATACTTCTAGAAATTTCAGTTTTCATTATTTTTAAGCTTCTTAGGTACCAATAAAAAAAACGCAAAAGCGCCTGAATAACATTATATATGGAAAAGAAAAAAAAAACATAGCATTACAAAAAAAAGCGTATTTTGAGTCTTTTTGAACTTCTTAGTTATCAAAACCTTAAAAGCATGCCAAACACCCTATATTGACAAATATAATAACATTAACAAAAAAAATGTATTTTGAGAAATTTTGAAACTTGTTAGATACAAAAATGGGAAAATGAATACAAAATACCCAATATGGTAGAACAAAACTTAATTACCAGAAAAAGTTTCTTATGAGTGTTTTTCACCAGAGGTAAGAAACCGTTAAAACGCGTGAATAATACTCTATATGCATAAAAAGAACAATATTACCAAAAACGTATTTTTTTTTGTCTTTTTTCATAAAACGCCAAAATGTATGCAAAGAACTTTTTTCATCGTATTAGACACCAAAACGCTAAAAAGTATGGAAATAACCCCCCTCAAAAGTGTCTTTAAAGAAAAAAAAACTTGTCTTTTGAGTGTTTTTGAGCTACTTACGAAAATAAAAAAAATGCATACAAACACCATTTATTAAGAAACAGAATAACCTCACCAAAAACATTTTTTTTCATTGTTTTTTTTTTTTTTTTACGCACGAAACGATAGTACAATATTACAAGTGTTCCTGAGCTTCTTAGGTACAAAACGCTGGAAGAGCATTTTACATGGAGAAACAGAACAACATTCCTAAAAATGTCTATTTTGAGTGTTCTTACAATGTTACGTACCAGAACGCCCAAATGCATGGAAAGCACCGTATATGGGGAAACGAAAGGATATTACGAGAAGCATGTATTGTGTTTCTGAGCTTCTTAACTATCAAAACTCTAAAATGCGTCAATACTACGCTATATGGGGCAACAAAACAACCTTTTTTCTCACAATCTTAAGTACCAAAGCGCCACGGTGAAATGCCACGGTGTGGATGTTATTCTTTTATGATTGCTTTTGCTTGTTGTTGTTGTTGTTGTTGTTGTTGTTTGGTCTTATTGCATGTTTGTACTCTTTATTTTTCCTGCTAATGTGATTGTAAGTGTTTCTTTGTTGTTGTTTGTTTGTTTGTTTTGTTGTTGTTGTTCTTGTTATTGTTGTTGCTCTTGTTGTTGTCGTTCCTGGTTATTTAGAAAATATAGATGTAAATGCCAATGACACCGTGCAGAGCATAAAGAATAAAAAACAAGGTCTCCATCGTTACAAATACTGAACTATTAAAACTAACAGCTTACAAGATACGACGCGGAAATAAAAGGACACAAACCAGCTACACTACAATGATGGTGCCGATGACGATGATGACGGTAATAATAATAATTTTAATGATAATAATAATAATAATAACAATAATAATAATAATAATAATAATAATAATAAATAATATATAATAATAAAAATAATAATAATGATAATGATAATAATAATAATAATAATAATAATAATAATAATAATAATAATAATAATAGTAATAATAACAACAACAACATTACCATTTCAGCACGTATCGAATCACGCGGGGAGCAGGGGTGGGAGGGGCACAGGTCTTTCTTCTTTTTCATGCAGTATTCTTTTTTATACCTATTTAGCATAACCACACTTCCAGCCTCCGCTGGTCCCCCCTACCCTCTCTCTCTTAATCCTTCCCGACGCCGCCCTTCCTCCCAGTCGGAAGCTTTCATCCTGCTGATAGGTAGTAAAGCCTGTGTGAAGAAGTGAGTGCTTCACCAACTTTTTTCAGTGACATAATTTGATTGATGTCTATGTTGAGAGTGGACGTGAATTACGAATAAAGCAATCCGTGGTTCTCTGGGCTGAGTCATTCTCGTGCTGCAGGATGGACAGGTGTAATGGTGTGTTGTTGTTATTGTTGTTGTTGTCGGTGGTGGTGGTGGTGGTGCAGCACAGGGGAGGGTTCCAGAAGGCTGCTCCATAACCAAGGAATTCCTGCCTCTGTAAAGTTCTCTGATCTTACCTACTGCTATTTGTACTCCACGACATACTCCCACAAGTCAACAGTTATCTAATTATCACTGTGGGATGAACGTTCACATTAGAATGAGCAGCAGTTTTTCTTATTGAACTTTTGGTGCTGCATGAACACAGGAACGGAAATGATGTGATCAAATATATCTTGTTTACCGTTGGGGTTTCATGGCGTAGTGACAGTCTTGGGAACCCAGTGTGTGTGGGATGCCAGCGGTCATATCCCATACAAAATACAATAAATAAATAACGTCATGAAAATAATTGACATCATAATTCTTTAATACGTACTGGCGTGAACATAAGGTGGTTAAATAGAGCAACTTTACAAAAAAGATGGGGAAGATGGGGAAATAGACCAACTTTAAAAAAAAGAAAAAGGGCCCTCGTGGCCCAGTGGGTAGAGTGATGCACTTTGAGTTTGGCGTGAGGGAAGTGAGGGGCGCGTAGGTTCGAACCCCCCTCTCGGAACTCACAAAAACCTTGAAAGAGCATCCCTCCATCACCATGTGTGATGGAACTGCCCACGGGGAGGAGGGGAGGTGAGTGCGCAGCACCTCCCTACCCCTCCCCAGGGGAGGAAGGCACCGCCTTACCGGCCCCCGGGAGAGCAAGGGAGGTGAGTGCACAGCGCTTCCCTTCTCTCCCCTACCTAACCCTGGCAAGTCTACGGACTACCAGGCAAAAAAATAATAATAATAAAAAAAAAAAAAAAAAAAAAAAAAAAAAAAAAAAAAAAAAAAAATATATATATATATATATATATATATATATATATATATATATATATATATATATATATATATATATATATATATATATATATATATATATATAAAATAAAGGTAAGTGCATAGCACTTCTCTTCTCTCCACCTAACAGGAAAAAAAAAATAAAAATATAAAGGTGAGTGCATAGCACTTCCCTTCTCTTCCAACCTACCAGGCAAAAGATAGAAAAAAATAAATAAATAAAGAATTAAGGTGAGTGCATAGCACTTCCCTTGTCTCCTAACCTACCACGCAAAAAAAAATAAAATAAAATAAATAAAATAAATAAATAAATAAAGATAAATAAATAAATAAAAATAAATAAAAACCTCCTTACCACCTCGGACCTCGGGAGAGCAAGGGAGGTGAGTGCACAGCACTTCCCTTCTCTCCCCAAGTCTAAGGACTGCCAGACCAAAAAGAATAAAATATATATAGGTATAAAAAATAATAAAAGTAATAAAAAAAATATAAATGAAAAAATAAGTAAATAAAACAAAAACAATAAAACTCCTACTCCCCCCTCAATAAAACTGACTGAGTCTGGCAATCAACAATAAATAATAAAAATAAAACAACACCAACTGACTGACCCTGACAACCCCAAAGACCACCACCCACCTGGGAAGCACGGGAGGTGAGTGTGCAGCACCTCCCTACCCTTCCCAGTCTCCCAGTTTGACTTTGACCACCAATCTGACTCATCCTACCAACTCCAAAGAGCAACTCCAACTGTACAGACCACCACCACCACCACCCTTCTGATCTCGGCAAGGTGAGTGCGTAGCACTTCCCTGGACTGACCCTGACTGACTGACCCTGGCAACTCCAAAAACAACCAACCTGACTGACTTACAGATATGTAATCACCTAACTGACTGGCCCTGGGGAGCATGGGAGGTGAGTGTGCAGCACCTCCCTACACTTCCCAGTCTCCCAGTTTGACCTGACTCATCCTGGCAACTTCAAAGAACAACTCCAAATGTACAGACCAACAGTACCTCCTACTCTGTGTCCCACTCTGACCCTGATCCATACATCCCTACATCCTACCCTGTCCTGGCTAGGTGAGTGCGTAGCACTTCCCTACCACCTGCCTTACTGACCCTGGCAACCATAAAAACAACCAACCTGACTGACCTACAAATCTTACTGTAATCTGGCAACAGACCACCAAACTGACTGACTCTGGGGAGCATGGGAGGTGAGTGTGCAGCACCTCCCTACCCTTCCCAGTCTCCCAGTTTGGCTTTGACCACCAATGTGACTCATCCTACCAACTCCAAATGTACAGACCACCACCACCACCCCTCTGATCTTGGCAAGGTGAGTGCGTAGCACTTCCCTTGACTGACTGGGCCTGACTGACTGACCCCGGCAACTCCAAAAACAACCAATCTGACAAATGTTACAAATGTAACCTGGGGAGCATGTGCAGCACCTCCCTACCCTTCCCTACTCTTCCCAAAATAAATGAAAAATAAAAAATAAATAAAAACAAAAATAAATAAAGTAAAAACAATAAAACTCCTACTTCCCCCTCAATAAAATGACTGAGTCTGGCAATCAACAATAAATAATAAAAATAAAACAATACCAACCTGACTGACCCTGACAACTCCAAAGACCACCACCCCACCTGGGAAGCACGGGAGGTGAGTGTGCAGCACCTCCCTACACTTCCCAGTCTCCCAGTTTGACTTTTACCACCAATGTGACTCATCCTACCAACTCCAAATGTACACACCACCATCACCACCACCCCTCTGATCTTGGCAAGGTGAGTGCGTTGCACTACCCTTGACTGACTGGGCCTGACTGACTGATCCCGGCAACTCCAAAAACAACCAACCTGACTGATGTTACAAATGTAACCTGGGGAGCATGGGAGGTGAGTGTGCAGCACCTCCCTACCCTTCCCAGTCTTCCACCAACCTGACTTGAATTATGACTGGGGAGCAAGGTGAGTGCAGTACCTCCTACTATCCCCACTCTGAACACCCTATCACCAACCAATTCAGACCACCAAACTGTCTTAGACAAACTGTTCTTAGAAGAAGAAGAACAGAAAGCAACGCCATCAGAGGAAGAAGAAGCAGCAGCAGCAGCATTACCGCCATCAGAGGAAGAAAACAAGAAAAAGAAGCAAAGAAAAAGAATTACCACCACTGTTATCGGAGGAAGAAACAGCAGCGTCACCGCCATCAGAGGAATAAACATATATATGTAAACTACGACTGGTCAAACTTTCTGTGGCACCAGGCTAAGTTCGACCTGTGATGGGTTGTGTTTAGAGAGGGAAAAAAAGTTCCAGGGGTTCATGAAAGGAAAGTACACTAACTCAGTTAGGGGACTGACTGTGAAAGTGCCAGGCAAGGCTGCTGCTTCAGACAGCCACACTTCAACCTCAACTATGCATGCGAAAATGTTGCTGTATTCCTACTCCTATTCCTTATTTTTTTATCTTCTGCAGAATACTGTCTTATTACTCCGTCCAAAGGCGGCAGTTCTTGTATAAGACTTGCAAACCTGTGTCCACTCATCCCAACTATCCAGAAATTTATCTAATCTTCTAAAGGTCTGGCATCACGTGTTCAAGAGATTTATGTGTATTTTTTATTTTTTTATGGTGGTGGTGGTGGTGGTGAAGGTGTAAATCTAGAATGAGAGTGAACGTCTTTGTGTTTCCTCCACCGGGACGAAGAAAGAGAACAGGGATTCCTCATACTCCAGGAATTGCCTTTGTTTCCAGAAAGCAATGAAAAGTAAAGAAAAATTGTTATTTGCTAGTTTTATTGGAATTTTTCATACTTGCGAGTATATTTCACTCTTATAATGAACGTACAAACTACAGGAGGAAACCAAAATAATGCCAAAAATGGAAGCATGGATTAAAGGATGCCAAATGTATAAAGACATTAATGGTTTTAAATACCGAAGGAAAGACGGTAATTGTATTTCTTGCTACACATTTATATTTAATAAGTGAAGACAGACGTAGGTTGAAAACCAGCCCGGGAAGGAATGTCTGGCGCGTGGTGTTCCTCAAGGCGTATTGCCTCGCCGGCACAACAATACATAAAGGACTGAGATGTGAATTAACACTGAAAGAACACTGGCCAGTGAGGTGCTCCTGCAGGGCCGATGTTGACAGGTGTTTGTCCAGGATGCCTCGTGTTACTTCTCACCGCGTGTTTTATCTGTTAGAGATTATTACACTAAATATGCTGCTGCTGCTGCTGTTGCTGCTGCTGCAGGTGCTGCTGGTGCTGCTGCTGCTGTTGCCGTCGCTGATCTTGCTGCTCTTGTTAGTATTGCTGCTTTTACTTCCTTCAACAATAACAACCAGAAAAACTGCTTCTGCTGCTGCTGCTGCTGCTACTACTACTACTACTACTACTACTACTACTACTACTACTACTACTACTACTACTACTACTACTATTACTACTGCTGGTGCTGCTGCTGCTACTGCTGCTGCTGCTGCTGCCGCTGCCGCTGTTGCTGTTGCTAATGTTTTTGTTGATGCTGCTGTTACTGCTGCTGCTGGTGCTGTTGCTGCTGCCGCTGCTACTGCTGATGCTGCTGCTGGTGCTGTTGCTGGTACTGCTGCGGCTGCTGCTGCTGTTGCTGCTGCTGCTGCTGCTAAACTTTACAAAAGTCACCACTGCTGTTTTTGCCGTCGTTCGTGCTGTGCCTCTAATCGTCGTCGTCCTCGTTCTCATCGTCGTCGTCGTAACAGTAGCATCGCCTGTCAGAGTAAAAAGACTATATATATATATATATATATATATATATATATATATATATATATATATATATATATATATATATATATATATATATATATATATATATATATATATATATATATAGGTAATAGTAGTTGATAACTTTGTGATATATAAATGTTGTATAGCAACGCGTTTCACGAGTTTCCAGTTACAATTAGGATCATTTACTTTATTTCAACTTATATTCAATTCCTTTATAGTGTATGGCGGTAATACATAACTTCAAAACAATGTTATCCAAGAATACTCTTGAAATTTAGAGCTCATTTCGCACTATTTTTCTGTTACAGTTTTGTGTACATGCATTTTTTTTTTTTTGTCATAGGAAATGGAAATTTCTCTGCTAATATAAATATTACATATTACAAACATTAAAACGTGCACAACACCCACGACTCTGGGTATTGCAAATGTTTAATTTTTTTTTGTACTTACAAGCGCATTTATAGTAATGTGATAAATAATTAAACTGCTGGTAATTATATATATATATATATATATATATATATATATATATATATATATATATATATATATATATATATATATATATATATATATATATATATATATATATATATATATATATATATATATATATATATATATATATATATATATATATATATATATATATATATATATATATATATATATATATATATATATATATATATATATATATATATATATATATATATATATTCAACGGTATTGCAGAATGCTCAAGCCTATAGTTTATAGACATAATGATTTTATCTCATCATCCTGTTGCCAGTTGCATCACACACTCAAAGACGATATCCAAGATTCCTGGTCAGAGCTCCAGTGTCATCTACTTTCAGACTCCCCAAGATTTAGTGAATACCTCGAGTACTGACATGTCACGATCACACGTGGATATGGATACTTGGGCAGTGTGTGAGCTTTCAGTGCCTTCATGGGAGATCATATATAAGAGAGAGAGAGAGAGAGAGAGAGAGAGAGAGAGAGAGAGAGAGAGAGAGAGAGAGAGAGAGAGAGAGAGAGAGAGAGAGAGAGAGAGAGAGAGAGAGAGAGAGAGAGAGAGAGAGAGAGAGAGAGAGAGAGAGAGAGAGCACTGCTAATAATTAGTTGGGTAACGCACAACATGCCTGGCGTCAGCGGGGATCAGGTGCCAGAACAGGAGAGAGTGGGAGGCTGGGAGTAGTTTCCTTTGCAAGAAGACATTCTGATACACGTAAAGAATTGCAGGTTTAGGTATTTATAGAAAGTGCAGTCGTTATCTCCTCGTTATCTCTACTTTGCCGTGGAAATCTCTCTCTCTCTCTCTCTCTCTCTCTCTCTCTCTCTCTCTCTCTCTCTCTCTCTCTCTCTCTCTCTCTCTCTCTCTCTCTCTCTCTCTCTCTCTCTCTCTCTCTCTCTCTCTCTCTCTCTCTGTACCTGCCTTGGACAGTAAGCAATTAGTTGTTCTAGTGGCGGTGTTCCTGAAATAGAAATACTGAAAAGCACACTCCATCTTTTAATACCCAATTAGCGTGGCTTCCTGATGGGAGGTACGGTAGAGCACGCTTTCGTTTGTAAGCCAAGGGAAAGTAAGCGTCTTTCCTCCTCAGACCCTCACTAGCGCCAGGATTAGCTGTGTGCCGGGGAGTGCTGGTGAGCCGTGAGTAATGTTCACTCTTAGATACACGTGCAATGTAATGTATCTCCCTGTCATTATTTTTGTTTATTATTTATTATTATTTATTATGTTTATTATATTGATACTTGTTTTTGTCTTTTTCCTTCTTTCCTTCCTTCCTTCCTTCCTTCCTTACTTCCTTCCTTCCTTCCTTCTTTCCTTCCTTCCTTCCTGCCTCCCTGAGTGCCTGCCTGCCTGCCTTCCGTTACCCATATATTCCTGTTTTTCATTTTATCCTTCCTTCTCTCTGCTATATATATATATATATATATATATATATATATATATATATATATATATATATATATATATATATATATATATATATATATATATATATATATATATATATATATATATATATTCTCTCTCTCTCTCTCTCTCTCTCTCTCTCTCTCTCTCTCTCTCTCTCTCTCTCTCTCTCTCTCTCTCTCGGGAGTTCGTTGATGAATTGGCATGTTCTCATGACTCTCTACCAGTATTTATTGGTGTTTCATCTTTTTCTATCCTGCATGAGTCTGCTCCCGGGAATTAGGTATGGTAGTTGTACGGTGATAAATAATATTTCAGTGCGACCTTTGCAATGTGTTCCTATATCTATGAAAGCTTTCGTTACTGTGGAGTGTGGCTCGAATATTATTATTGTTTTTTTTTTAATATAAATATTTTCGTTATATTTGTCCAGCACATATTTGTTTATGCGCTAAGAAAGAAAGTGACCATTTAAATCCCGAAGTTTAATTTCATTTGTATAAAGAAGTTTAAATTAGAGAGCGAAATGAAGAAGGACTCCTTAACGTGTGGGAAGTGCCTGCCAACCTACTATGGAGGGTGTGCTGCGTAAATCATGATTGTATAGGAGCGTGATGTAACCTGTTCACACTGATACCACTTACAGACAAGCCTTCAAGTACCTTGGTATTTCGTAGTAGTGGTTTAAATAATGTTTTGACTTGTTTAGATAATCATCAGAGAGAGAGAGAGAGAGAGAGAGAGAGAGAGAGAGAGAGAGAGAGAGAGGGGGGGGGAGGGACAGGTAGGCAGGAAGGCAGACGGTCAAACAGACATGCAGGGAGGCAAGCAAACAAGCAAGCAAGCAAGCAAGCAGGCAAGCAAGCAAGCAAGCAGGCAAGCAAGCAAGCAAGCAAGCAAGGAGGCAGACAGACTAACGGGCGGGGAAAGAGGTGGATGGACATACAAAAAAGAAAGAAAGAAAGCAGGCAGACAGACAGGGTGACAGGAAAATAGTCAGGCTAACTTGAAGAGGATAGGCAGGCAAAGAAGCAGGCAGACAGGCAGGCAGGCAAAAATAGAAGGCAAGGAAGCAGACAGACAGACAGACAAATAGACAGAGGGACAGATGGATGTGCGGGCAGGCACAGACATGGACAAAGTAGTTTTAAATAGCGGCAGAAACTGGAATATTTCATTCCAATGAATATATTTTCACAATTTTTTTGTAAAATACTTTAATAAATAGTTTATCGTGCCCTGCAGTGAGTACTTAACCAAAAGTCTAACTGAATTAGTCAGTGGGATATTAATACAGCATAATGTTTGCACAATTTAAACGTATGCCTCTTCCGTTACTCGTATATTCTTTCGTGATAACAATTACTGTAAGCGAAGAAAATGCAAACATAGTGACCTAACTATATTTTTCTCTCATGGCCTCGTATTTACGGTATGCCATTTTTCGTGCACAATACGTAGTTGTCATTGATTTCCTAAAACTACTAAATATACCAGAAGACAGACCTACTGACCCATACTCGTAAATATTGTTCCACTCGTAATGTTACACCACACACACACACACACACACACACACACACACACACACACACACACACACACACACACAACATTAATACAAATAGATGCGCTGCAACAAAGCAACAGAGATTGGGATGCTCATTCTTACAGAGCATTATAGTGAACATGTGAGGCAGAGATAAACAGACAGACGCAGACAGACAGATTGATTTAAAACACTTAGTAACATGTACTTGTTATAAGCAATTCTAAGTGACCATTACTTTCCCGTTCATTCCCATTCATTGAAGCATTTCAGTGTTGAGACGCAAAGGTAGTGTAAGTGTTGAGGCAGCGGTGGTAGTGGCCCCTTGACCTCGCAGCGAGGCAGGAAGGGGAGGCGAGGGACACCAGCAGTGACTGGCCTGAAGGCGCCTTGCGTCCCGCCTCCTCTGTGCGACCCTCTCCCTTGATTGCCTTCATGCATCAATCGCAGCATGACTTGTGCTCCTCCTCTTCAGTCTCACTTAACTACCACCTTCATATTCTAGACACCGCTGAATGTTGGCAAGCTTTACATTTATTATTTTTGCTTCTTTTTATTTTCTTATTTGATCTTGTTATATATGTAATGGTGTTTGTTCGTTTTATTTTGTTGCAGCTGTTGTGCATATTTAACATTCTCAGCGTTTGAAGTGTGTTCTGTTTTCAGTGTTGTTTTCCATGTATCCATGTGTTCTTGCTTGGAGGAATTTGACACGTTTTATTTATGACATTTCGTGTTTTTGTTCAGTATTTATTCTTTCCTCTTTTGTTCATGTGTATGTTGTTAACTCATGCAGTAAATTATTTCTGGTGGTTCTGTTTATGATGCTTCATTTTTAGCTCTTTTTAGAATAGTGAAGCTGCATCACTTTTTTATGTGGATGTTTTGATATTTTCAGGAAAGGATGGCAGGTGGTGCCGCGGTGAACACTCCCAACACATGCAGGAGGAAAGTGAGTACCTGCTTCATTACATCATGTGCCCTCTATTTTGGATTTTTTTTTTTTTTCATTTTAACGGAAACCTGTTGCCTGCCTTTCTCCTGTCAGCTTCCCACGAATCTGTGAAGGAAAGAAAGGATGTGCTTCCATGGTATCGTGTCAGTAGTGTTATCCATTGAAGGATTAATTTAAACCTTTTTCCAATGCGTTGTTTTTGTGTCCCATTTTTCTGCCTTCCTAGGGTATATATGTGAAAGAAGACAGAATGTAAATTTAGTCTATAATGTTCATTGCAACATCTTACAGGGAAAAAAGTCCTTTGAGGATTAACCGAGAATCTTTTTCAAAACTATAATTTTTGTATTCCAGTCTTCGTGTGCTTATTTTAATGTATGCATAGAGAAAAGAAGGATACGAAATCATAAGTTTTCTATAATGGTGTCATCTTTTTGGTATAAATATTTACTTAGAGATTCAATTGAAACCTAACAATTAGCTGTCATTTTTGCGTTCGTTTTATATATATATATATATATATATATATATATATATATATATATATATATATATATATATATATATATATATATATATATATATATATATATATATATATATATATATATATATATATATATATATATATATATATATATATATATATATATATATATATATATATATATATATATATATATATATATATATATATTTTTTTTTTTTTTTTTTTTTTGTATGTACGTATATATGAGTGAAGAAAGGAAAAATGCAATTACAAAAAACTTTCCACAATAATGGGAATATTCACTTAAGGTCTTTTTTAGGTAACAAATATCAGATCTTCTAGTTTATATGCCTATTTATCCTTTAGTGTGTTTTACCGTTATGTAGATTAATAATATTTTGCCCGTTATGATAAAGTGTCCTTGGAAACTATTACTGTAACACATTTCATTTAGTGTGAATTTGGTTTCCACGTAAAAAAAAAAAAAAAAAAAAAACTCTCCTTCTATGGAGAAAAGATATTTATATTTTCTTTGTTCAATTGGTATTGATATTATTTTTAACTCTGATTTCCCGGGAAGCGTTACCACCATGATATTTGTGACCTAACCTAAGGTAACTTTTTAGCGTCATAACCTTTGTTGCAGCTTTATTCAAGTAAAATCAAAGAGAGGAAAGCTTGTATAGTTCTGTGAAGTGTTCTTATTTGTCTCTGTGTGTGTTGATTGTCGCCTTGAAAAGTCAAGGTGACGTGGGCCTTGATGACTAGAGCCGGCCCACACTATTTGTCTCCCTTTTTTTAGAGGCTCGTCGTTGTAGATTTCTGAAAATATTAGTTTTCCTCACGTTTTTATTTTCCTTGTCAGCGAATGAAAGATAATTTATGATTTTCTTAATCATTTAGTAACGTATTTAATATCTTTGGAGGGATCATTCCCGTAGCGGAGCGAGGGGGCTCTATTTTTGTTAGCGCACATCTGTACACCCCACCGCTCCCGCCTGGCCCTGGAGGGCACAACGATGATTTGGCCAGGAGCACCTTTTGATGTCCATCGTATAGAAAAGTTTCGATTTCATTTTCGGAAACACTTCTTGGTAACTTTTGAAGGCGTATCTTTGTTATTTTATTTAATTTCTTCGTCAGACTCACCTTTTTTTGCTGTATTTTGCATATTTCGATTTATCGGCATGTGGGCGAAGGTTTCTGCCTCGCAACTCGCACAACTATCGCCTCATCACTACAGATCGAGCTCGAGCGCACAAAATGTGCCAATTATTTGCCATAACTCACTTCATATACGGGAAAGGGTTGTGTGAAGAAGGTGTTGTGAGGAGTAAACATAGGAGAAATTAGTTAAATCTAGAAAGGTAGCTAGCTCAGGGAAGGTGAGAAATAGCTTAAGTATTTACCACACAAAATGTAGCAGTATTTTGAATAAAATAGACTTGCTTAGAAGAATAGTGTGTGTAGAGAAATTTGATATCATTGCTTTAACTGAAACTTGGTTAGATATGTGAGGAAAAGTATTTAATCCAGAGGTCAAGATAGATGGTTATACATTGTTCTATAAAGATAGGGAAAACAGGAGAGGAGGAGGCGTCGCGTTATACGTTAGGGACACATTACAGTGTTGTATTAACAGCAGATTTAAAACAGATAGGAAAGCAGTAGTAGTACAGCAATGTACAGTAATGGGAGTAGTGTACAAAGGAAATTAACACCTCACTGTGGCAGGAAATAAATAGAGCAGGCAGGTACAGTCAGGTATGTGTGGTAGGAGATTTTAATTTTAGGAATATCGACTGAAGTCTGATGGTGGGTAAAAAGGAAGCAGAATTTTTTAAGGTAATTCAGGATAATTTTTTAAAACAGGTAGTCGTAGAACCCACAAGGGGGAATAATATTTTAAATTTAATTCTTACTAACAGGGAGGAAGCAGTCACGTAGGTAGAGGTTGAAGGACAGCTAGGTAACATTGACCATAGGGAAATTAGGTACAATTTAAAATGGGAAGAAACTTTTAGAAGCAAAAACACTAGTAAAATACTTGACTTTAGGAGAGCAGAATTTGAGGAATTAAAAAGGTACCTCCAAGGAGTTGACTGGCAACGGATGCAGGGTGAGGTCAGGTCCGGGACGGAGTTGAGAGAGATAAGGCAAGATGTGAGAGGTGAGGTGAGGTGTGAGGGTGTAGGACAAGAGGAGGTAAGATGTGTTCCGAAGGGGCGGAGGAGAGAGGGAGAGGGAGATGGGTGTGAGTATGGTGGAATGTCAGGTCATGCTGAAATGAGAGAGGTGAGGTCGAGGCGAGTAGATGAGGGAGTAGAGAGGATGGTAGGGGCCGAAATGAGGGAATTAGGTGAAGTAAATGTAGATGAATTGTATAAATATTTCGTAGATAAAGTTCATACAGGTCAGTTAGCATATATCCCGTATAGGGCAATAAGTTCACAGAAAAATTATCCTAAATGGATGACTGCTAGATTAAAACATTATATAGGGTGGAAGAGAAGTATATATAAGACATTAAGGGCAGGTGAAGAAGTTTTAAGGTCACAATATAATGAATTAGTTAGAACAGTCATGAAGTTAACGAGGAAAGCTAAGGGCAATTATGAATTAAGTGTAGCCAGCCATGTGAAGACGGACCCCAAGGGATTTTATCAGGAATAGAGGACGAAGAATAAGGACACTATAGGTCCATTAAAGGCAGCAGATGGGGAGCTGGTTAGTTCTGGGAAGGAGATTAGTAAAATTCTGAATGAGTATTTTTCATCTGTCTTCACCCAGGAAAACATGCAGGATATGCCAGATAGTGAACATATGTTTAGAGCAGATGAGAATGAGAAGCTGACAGATATTTCCATAAGTAGAGAGATAGTGGAACAGGAGATAGATAGGCTCAAAAAAGTTCAAGACACCAGGACCAGATGAAATATATCCCAGAGTACTTAATTAATGCAAAGAGGTTATTAGTGAGCTGTTATTCTCTGTCTTTAGGAAATCACTTGAGTCAGGTGAGGTACCAGTAATGTGGAAGCAGGCTAATGTAGTACCCATCTTTAAGAAAGGAGATAAAACTTTAGCGTCTAACTATAGATCTGTCAGCTTAAATTCAGTTATAGGTAAAATATTAGAGTTAATAATAGCGAGGAACATTAGGGAACATTTAGACAAACATAACTTGATAAATTAATCACAGCATGGCTTCACGAAGGGGAAGTCTTGCATGACAAACTTGTTAAGTTTTTACAGTAAAGTGTACGAGGCAGTAGATAATGGTGATAGTTATGATATCTTGTATCTGGACTTTAGTAAAGCATTTGACAAGGTACCCCATGAAAGGCTCCTGAGAAAGGTTTGGGCACACGGGATAGATGGGAAGGTGTTAGGCTGGATAGGGTCATGGCTTAGCGACAGGCAAGAAAGAATTGTAATAAACGGCTCGAAATCCGAGTGATATCATGTAATCAGTGGGGTGCCATAGGGATCAGTATTAGGGATATTGTTATTTCTAATATATATCAATGCCTTGGTTAGTGGAAATAGTAGTGATGTTAGTAAATTTGCGGATGACACAAAGATAGATTAATTAGATCAGAAACGGGTGCCTTCGCCTTGCAGGCAGATTTAGGATGAATGAATGGACGGACATATGGCAAATGCAATTTAATATCAATAAATGTAAAGTACTTAGCGTAGGTAGTGGAAACCCACACAGTAGGTACACATTAAACGAACAATCTCTGGTAGTTACAGGGTACGAGAAAGATTTAGGAGTTATAGTTAGCTGTGAACTCCGTCTAGGAAAACAATGCATAGAGGCTAGAAAAAGGATAAATAGGGTACTAGGATTAATTTTTAGGAGTGTTAAAAGTAGAAGGCCGGAAGTAATATTAATGATATTCTTGGCGCTGGTCAGACCTCATCTAGACTACGTTGTGCAATTCTGGTCTCCACATTACAGGAAAGATATAGGTGTATTAGAATCAGTACAGAGGAGAATGACAGAAAGGATACAGGGGATGAGGAGTATTCCTTACGAGGCGAGATTGAAGTCATTAAATTTACATTCTTTAGAGAGACGTAGGTTAAGAGGGGACGTGATAGAAGTCTTTAAGTTCCCTTTCAATAGTCCAGGAGTCAAGCAATATTTTCATTCTTTCATCCCTTTCATTGGTAAACTCTGGAATTCTCTGCCTGTTTCTGTTTTTTCCCCTTCCTGTGACTAGTTGTTTTAAGAGTATTGAGGCACTTCCAGAAACATATTTAGTTTTTTTATTGACTTTTAATTTTTTATCTTTTTTTTTTTTTGTCTGTATGTATGGAAGCGGCAACTGAAAAGATTTTTTTTTCTTCCTCTGTTTGCCATTCGCCAAGAAGATATGAGAGCGTGAGTATAAATAATGGCTATATGGAAATGTAAGAATACCATTTTATACTGCTCTAAATTAAACACCTATTGCATTGTTTAATCCAGTTTACTCAAGTTGAACCGTCCGATATCTTTTGCATCTAAATGATTTTTGTGTTCAGCTATTTGAATTTTTATTTCCAAATGCAGCTCCATGTTTTCAAGAAGCACAGAGGGTTGGAGAAAGACAAATCTTTCCTGAGTCTTAATAGGTGAATGTTAATAACAGTAGTAGTAGCAATAGTAGTAGCAGTAGTAGTAGTAGTAGTAGTAGTAGTACTACTACTACTACTACTACTACTACTACTACTACTACTACTACTACTAGTAGTAGTAGTAGTAGTAGTAGTAGTTGTTGTTGTTGTTGTTGTTGTTGTTTTTGTTGTTGTTGTCGTTGTTGTTGTAATAAGAGCAGGATTCTTATCTGGAGTGACACCAATTCAGTTTTTGTATAATTTGTATTTTCTTACTATTATTCCACACCTTGTCAATCCACGCAAGGAAAAAAAAAGAAAAGCAAAAAAAGAAAACGTATATTAAAAAAGTGAGAGGCAAGACCAGCAAGTGAAACACGCCCTGCCTTCTCCATAGACTTGCCGTGTTTACTGCCGCGCTTCCTGCCTGATAATTATACAGTCTTACGCTGGAGGCGCTTAATGTGGTGCATTTGTATGAAAGAATTTACTTTTTACCATGAATCTCTCTCTCTCTCTCTCTCTCTCTCTCTCTCTCTCTCTCTCTCTCTCTCTCTCTCTCTCTCTCTCTCTCTCTCTCTCTCTCTCTTTTTTTTTTTTTTTTTTTTTTAAACAAATATTTACAGAAAGGCTTAAAATTCCACGTTGAGTGTGGAATTATTTAAAAAGCCTATGTTAGTATTTTTAACAGGAATAACACTATACATGCTTAACATAAAGATTATAATGTTAATACAATAAAATAATAAAAATTTAAAGATTTAAAGCGCCAGTGGGGACAGGTGCGTGCTACGCCAGCTGTGGGCTGCCAGCTTCACCTGGTGCGTGGACATGTCCTGCACTTGGGGCGTGGCCGCCGTGAACATGTTCCACAGCCGCGAAGTCCTGGCTGTGTAGGTGCGCTGGTGTTGGCT
>NC_087157.1:18143876-18151376 GCF_035594125.1 Scylla paramamosain | reverse complement strand
CTCCATACTTCATTCATCTTCTCCATTTCTTCTTTCTTTTTACTTATTCTACCTTTTTTTTTCTTTCCTCTTCCTTATTGTTTTGTTTTATTTTTTTCGTTTTTTCTTCTTCTTTTTTGACAGTACAATATATATTGTAGTGCGGGGTCACCAGAAACTCTGATTCTTCAAATTGGGTTAATGTAAGCAGTGGCGTTCCTCAATGTTCAATCTTAGGGCAGATCCTCTTCATAATATATATGAATGACATAGACGAAGGAATCAGAAGTAAACTGTCAAAATTCACAGACACTAAAATTGCTAACAAGACTGACACCAAATCAGCGTCAAATTTTGCAAAATGATGCATACACTCTCATTGAATGGTGTGAAACGTGGCTTATAACTTTAATTTTGATAAATGCCACGTATCAAATATTGGAAATAGCAATCGGCAGGAAAATTATAAAAAGTAATCCCCCAACAAAAGTTTGGATCCTGAGAAAGATCTGGGAGCTTTAGTGACAACAGATCTTAAACCAAGCAAACAATGCACCGAAGTCATTGAAATTGCCAATAAATTAATAGTTTTCACCTTCCAATCTGAAAAAAAAAAAATCTCACCTTGTACAACTCACTTGTACGTCCTCATCTTGAATACAATGTACAGTTTTTGTCATCCTGTTATAAAAGGAATATTGAGAGATTATAAAAAAAAAAAAACAATACGAAATAGAGTAACGAAAATTACTCGAAGGCTTCGCAATAAACCCTACAAGGAACGCCTTAAAGAACGAGATCTATTCTCCCTCTCCAAACGCAGGCTAAGAGGGGATCTGATATTGCTTTACTAAACTTTTAAGGCTTTCACAAATATCAGACCGGAATTCTTCCTAAGATTCAACATGTCTAATATTACAAGAAACAATAGCAAATAATAGGTAAGCGATTTCAAACAAATGAAGCCAAACATTTCATTTCAATCGTGTCATAAATATGTTGAATTGTGTTCCATCAAGCGTCGTTAACTCAGGTACTGTTCACTCATTGAAAACCTGTCTTGACAAGTATGTAGACACTAATTCCCGGTTGTCATTGTTCATGTCTGAATAACGAACACGTTCACTCCATACTGTCCGTGCTGGCATGTAGATTGTATGTGGTCGAAGTAGTCCTCCTGTCTTTCTTTAGTTTCCTCTCACACTCCATGTTGTTTTTTCTGTACAACATGGTACCATTTTTCATGTGATCCTTGCCTGTAGGGATTGGGGGTGGGGGATGGAAGGACCCTTCTTCTGTGCTATCCTTTCTCTACCACTAATAGAGTAGAATAGTTACCCAAACAGACTTACAAGGACCTCTTGGTCTGTTACTGTTTGGACTTCTTTTGTATTCGTTTGGTTCCTCTTTCTGTGCTATCCTGTTTGTCTCTTCCACTAGTTAGCGTAGAGTAGTTACCCAAACAGCCCATTAAAGACCTCAGAAACTTTTGCTGTTTGGGCTTTGTTTTTATTCTCCTCCTCCTCCTCCTCCTACTCCTCCTCCTCCTCCTCCTCCTCCTCCTCCTCCTCCTCCTCCTCCTCCTCCTTCTCCTCCTCCTCCTTCTCCTCCTCCTCCTCCTCCTCCTCCTCCTCCTCCTCCTCCTCTCATCACATGATGAACAATTAGCTGTGAGGGGCATTGAAAACTCAAGGACCCAATCAGTGACTGTCATAGGGATTTGAGGTACCAGGGGTCACTGCTGCAGGAGTGCGGCGCTCCTTTACGAGAAGTGCACTCTTATAGGAGTCGCATGGTAGCCGGAGCCTGATTGACTGATGCCTCCCTTGAAAGCGCCAGGCACAGTATAGAGAACCCAGCAAGCCCACTTTTGTTACACTTTTTTTTTTTCAATTTTCCGCGCATGACGTCACGTTGTCGGAGATCAGGACAGCCAGATTCGCCTTTTTTAGGGCAAAACATAATTTTTGGCTTTTTCATGCATTTGGTCTAAGGATATCTAGTTTGCCATGAATTACATTATTATTGTTATTTATTTTTTTTTTAATATGTTGCTTATATATGCTCCATTTGGCCATAACAAGTTTATTTAATATGGTAAGTTTGTTCACCGCCACCTAAGACAAAACTTTTTTTTTTCAAGTTGTCGAGTGCACGTATGTTTTCCTTTATTTTCCTTCTGTTACCATGGTTATCCTTGCAGTTTTTCCCATTTTCTCTTATTGCTATTGAATAACAATAAGGGAAAATTGGACAAATCAACTGGGTGATGATGCTGATGACTCGCGAGTCCACGGCTGAACTCTGGCGTGTTTTTTTTTTTTTTTTTTTTCAAGCGGCTAATGTAATTTAAGGCTTCCCATCAACAGCTACCTGTGTTCATGAACAAGCCAGGAGTACGTTGATAGGATGCTGTCTATGGTAGTACCGTATATTTTGTTATGATGAGTCATTGGTAAACTCGTTTTCCATCCCCCAAAAGCGATCGTTCTGGTTGTTTATATTTATGTCGAGTGGGAAAGAAAAATGTCTAGAGCAGTGTGATTGAACTGTAGGCCCGCGCGCCAGTTCATTTAGTGTGGCCAGCGTGCACTCATTGATTAATTTTATATGAGGAAAAAAATACTTAAATGATATTCAGCAAAGGTCAAGTGTGTGGAATAATAACGATTAGCTTGTTATGACATTGCTGCTACAATAACATAATGCCTGCAGAGCGAAAGTCCTTCCCCATGGTTATGAAGTAGGGACGTAGGTATATGGTACACGTCATGAACACGGCCACTTCTTTGTGCCAAGAACGTTTTCATAATGTGTTGTTAGTATTTTTGCATTCACTCCTGAACCCACCAATCTCAGTTAGTGTACATTGCATTGGGGTCAGGTTTCAGATGAGGCGTCGGGAGCTGTATGGCCTTAGGCCTAGTTGCCTAGCACATACCGTTACAAGTAACTCTCTTCCACTGTCGGTATTCTCACACTGGAATTGAATTCTTTGAATTCGTTTCCGTTTTTTGGCCCAGGCGAAGGACTGACGAAGTACGTGGCACTTGTATACACAGATCGCCACTCCAGTAGTCCGCTATAGCCCAGTGCTCAGTACACATCGTGTAATATTTGGTAAATTCTAAAGTGGAATAATATCAACTTTGGGTTTTTTTACTGTATGTTTTTTTTTGCATGTGCTGCAGGATGGACAGGTGTAATGGTGTGTTGTTATTGTTATTGTTGTCGGTGGTGGTGGTGGTGGTGCAGCACAGGGGAGGGTTCCAGAAGGCTGCTCCATAACCAAGGAATTCCTGCCTCTGTAAAGTTCTCTGATCTTACCTACTGCTATTTGTACTCCACGACATACTCCCACAAGTCAACAGTTATCTAATTATCACTGTGGGATGAACGTTCACATTAGAATGAGCAGCAGTTTTTCTTATTGAACTTTTGGTGCTGCATGAACACAGGAAGGGAAATGATGTGTTCAAATATATCTTGTTTACCGTTGGGGTTTCATGGCGTAGTGACAGTCTTGGGAACCCAGTGTCATATCCCATACAAAATACAATAAATAAATAACGTCATGAAAATAATTCACATCGTAATTATTTAATACATACTGGCGTGAACATAAGGTGGTTAAAAAGAGCAACTTTACAAAAAAGATGGGAAAGATGGGGAAATAGACCAACTTTAAAAAAAAGAAAAAGGGCCCTCGTGGCCCAGTGGGTAGAGTGATGCACTTTGAGTTTGGCGTGAGGGAAGTGAGGGGCGCGTAGGTTCGAACCCCCCTCTCGGAACTCACAAAAACCTTGAAAGAGCATCCCTCCATCACCATGTGTGATGGAACTGCCCACGGGGAGGAGGGGAGGTGAGTGCGCAGCACCTCCCTACCCCTCCCCAGGGGAGGAAGGCACCGCCTTACCGGCCCCCGGGAGAGCAAGGGAGGTGAGTGCACAGCGCTTCCCTTCTCTCCCCTACCTAACCCTGGCAAGTCTACGGACTACCAGGCAAAAAATAATAAAAATAAAAAAAAATAAAAAAAACAAAAAAAATAAAAAATAAATAAAGATAAGTGCATAGCACTTCTCTTCTCTTCACCTAACAGAATAAAAAATATAAAGGTGAGTGCATAGCACTTCCCTTCTCTTCCAACCTACCAGGCAAAAGATAAAAAAAAAAATAAAGAAAGAATTAAGGTGAGTGCATAGCACTTCCCTTGTCTCCGGCAAAAGATAGAAAAGAAAAAATAAAGAATTAAGGTGAGTGCATAGCACTTCCCTTGTCTCCTAACCTACCACGCAAAAAAAAATAAAATAAAATAAATAAATAAATAAAGATAAATAAATAAATAAATAAAAATAAATAAAAACCTCCTTACCACCTCGGACCTCGGGAGAGCAAGGGAGGTGAGTGCACAGCACTTCCCTTCTCTCCCCAAGTCTACGGACTGCCAGACCAAAAAGAATAAAATATATATAGGTATAAAAAATAATAAAAGTAATAAAAAAAAGATAAATGAAAAAATAAGTAAATAAAACAAAAACAATAAAACTCCTACTCCCCCCTCAATAAAACTGACTGAGTCTGGCAATCAACAATAAATAATAAAAATAAAACAATACCAACTGACTGACCCTGACAACCCCAAAGACCACCACCCACCTGGGAAGCACGGGAGGTGAGTGTGCAGCACCTCCCTACCCTTCCCAGTCTCCCAGTTTGACTTTGACCACCAATCTGACTCATCCTACCAACTCCAAAGAGCAACTCCAACTCTACAGACCACCACCACCACCACCCTTCTGATCTCGGCAAGGTGAGTGCGTAGCACTTCCCTGGACTGACCCTGACTGACTGACCCTGGCAACTCCAAAAACAACCAACCTGACTGACTTACAGATATGTAATCACCTAACTGACTGGCCCTGGGGAGCATGGGAGGTGAGTGTGCAGCACCTCCCTACACTTCCCAGTCTCCCAGTTTGACCTGACTCATCCTGGCAACTTCAAAGAACAACTCCAAATGTACAGACCAACAGTACCTCCTACTCTGTGTCCCACTCTAACCCTGATCCATACATCCCTACATCCTACCCTGTCCTGGCTAGGTGAGTGCGTAGCACTTCCCTACCACCTGCCTTACTAACCCTGGCAACCATAAAAACAACCAACCTGACTGACCTACAAATCTTACTGTAATCTGGCAACAGGCCACCAAACTGACTGACTCTGGGGAGCATGGGAGGTGAGTGTGCAGCACCTCCCTACCCTTCCCAGTCTCCCAGTTTGACTTTGACCACCAATGTGACTCATCCTACCAACTCCAAATGTACAGACCACCTCCACCACCCCTCTGATCTTGGCAAGGTGAGTGCGTAGCACTTCCCTTGACTGAGTGGGCCTGACTGACTGACCCCGGCAACTCCAAAAACAACCAATCTGACAAATGTTACAAATGTAACCTGGGAAGCACGGGAGGTGAGTGTGCAGCACCTCCCTACCCTTCCCAGCCTTCTAGTTTGACTTTGATCCCCAATCTGACTCATCCTAGCAACTCTAACTGTACCGACCACCACCAGTACTCCCCACCCTGGCAACTGATCCTGGCAAGGTGAGTGCGTAGCACTTCCCGTGACTCATCCTGGCAACTCCAAAGACCCACCATCCTGACCGCCCCTGGGAAGCACGGGAGGTGAGTGTGCAGCACCTCCCTACACTTCCCAGTCTCCCAGTTTGACTTTGATCACCAATGTGACTCATTCTACCAACTCCAAATGTACACACCACCACCATCACCACCCCTCTGATCTTGGCAAGGTGAGTGCGTAGCACTACCCTTGACTGACTGGGCCTGACTGACTGACCCCGGCAACTCCAAAAACAACCAACCTGACTGATGTTACAAATGTAACCTGGGGAGCAAGGGAGGTGAGTGTGCAGTACTCGTACTATCCCCACTCTGAATACCCTATCACCAACCAATTCAGACCACCAAACTGTCTTAGAAGAACAAGAACAGGAAGCAACGCCATCAGAGGAAGAAGAAGCAGCAGCAGCAGCATTACCGCCATCAGAGGAAGAAAACAAGAAAAGAAGCAAAGAAAAAGAATTACCACCACTGTTATCGGAGGAAGAAACAGCAGCGTCACCGCCATCAGAGGAAGAAACATATATATGTAAACTACGACTGGTCAAACTTTCTGTGGCACCAGGCTAAGTTCGACCTGTGATGGGTTGTGTTTAGCGACGCCTTGAGATGAGAGGGAAAAAAGTTCCAGGGGTTCATGAAAGGAAAGTACGCTAACAGGGGACTGATCGTGAAAGTGCCAGGCAAGGCTGCTGCTTCAGACATCCACACTTCAACTTCAACTATTCATGCGAGAATGTTGCTGTATTCTTCCTCCTATTCCTCCTCCTTTTTTCTTCCGCAGAAGACTGTCTTATTACTCCGTTCAAAGGCGGCAGTTCTTGTATAAGACTTGCAAACCTGTGTCCACTCATCCCAACTATCCAGAAATATATCTAATCTTCTAAAGGTCTGGCATCACGTGTTCAAGAGATTTATGTGTATTTTTTTATTTTATTTATGGTGGTGGTGGTGGTGGTGAAGATAAATAAATAAATAAATAAAAATAAATAAAAACCTCCTTACCACCTCGGACCTCGGGAGAGCAAATGCTGTTGTATTTACAATCTAGAATGAGAGTGAGCGTCTTTGTGTTTCCTCCACCGGGACGAAGAAAGAGAACAGGGATTCCTCATACTCCAGGAATTGCCTTTGTTTCCAGAAAACATTGAATAGTAAAGAAAAATTATTATTTGCTAGTTTTATCAAACTTTCTGTGGCACCAGGCTAAGTTTGACCTGTGATGGGCTGTGTTTAGAGATATCGCAGTTTTTCACACTTGAGAGTATATTTCACTCTTATAATGAACGTACAAACAACAGCAGGAAACCAAAATAATGCCAAAAATGGAAGCATGGATTAAAAGATGGCAAATGTATAAAGACATTAGTAGTTTTAAATACTGAAGGAAAGACGGTAATTGTATTTCTTGCTACACATTTATATTTAACAAGTGAAGACAGACGTAGGTTGAAAACCAGCCCGGGAAGGAATGTCTGGCGCGTGGCGCTCCTCAAGGCGTCTTGCCTCGCCGGCACAACAATACATAAAGGACTGAGATGTGAATTAACACTGAAAGAACACTGGCCGGTGAGGTGCTCCTGCAGGGCCGAGGTGGACAGGTGTTTGTCCTGCTGCTGCTGCTGCTGTTGCCGTCGCTGATCTTGCTGCTCTTGTTGGTATTGCTGCTTTTACTTCCTTCAACAATAACTACGAGAACAACTGCTTCTGCTACTGCTGCTGCTGCTACTACTACTACTACTACTACTACTACTACTACTACTACTACTACTACTACTACTACTGCTGCTGCTGCTGCTGCTGCTGCTGCTGCTGCTGCTGCTGCCGCTGCCGCTGCAGTTGTTGCTGTTGCTAATGTTGTTGTTGTTGTTGCTGCTGCT
>NC_087157.1:18071376-18141376 GCF_035594125.1 Scylla paramamosain | reverse complement strand
CTCTCTCGGGAGTTCGTTGATGAATTGGCATGTTCTCATGACTCTCTACCAGTATTTATTGGTGTTTCATCTTTTTCTATCCTGCATGAGTCTGCTCCCGGGAATTAGGTATGGTAGTTGTACGGTGATAAATAATATTTCAGTGCGACCTTTGCAATGTGTTCCTATATTTATGAAAGCTTTCGTTACTGTGGAGTGTGGCTCGAATATTATTATTGTTTTTTTTTTTTTAATATAAATATTTTCGTTATATTTGTCCAGCACATTTTTGTTTATGCGCTAAGAAAGAAAGTGATCATTTAAATCCCGAAGTTTAATTTCATTTGTATAAAGAAGTTTAAATTAGAGAGCGAAATGAAGAAGGACTCCTTAACGTGTGGGAAGTGCCTGCCAACCTACTATGGAGGGTGTGCTGCGTAAATCATGATTGTATAGGAGCGTGATGTAGCCTGTTCACACTGATACCACTTACAGACAAGCCTTCAAGTACCTTGGTATTTCGTAGTAGTGGTTTAAATAATGTTTTGACTTGTTTAGATAATTATCAGAGAGAGAGAGAGAGAGAGAGAGAGAGAGAGAGAGAGAGAGAGAGAGAGAGAGAGAGAGAGAGAGAGAGAGAGAGAGAGAGAGAGAGAGAGGGAAGGGGGGGGACAGGTAGGCAGGAAGGCAGACCGTCAAACAGACAGGCAGGGAGGCAAGCAAGCAAGCAAGCAAGCAGGGAGGCAGACAGACTAACGGGCGGGGAAAGAGGTGGATGGACATACAAAAAAGAAAGAAAGAAAGCAGGCAGACAGACAGGGTGACAGGGAAATAGTCAGGCTAACTTGAAGAGGATAGGCAGGCAAAGAATCAAGCAGACAGGAAGGCAGGCAAAAATAGAAGGCAAGGAAGCAGACAGACAGACAGACAAATAGACAGAGGGACAGATGGATGTGCGGGCAGGCACAGACATGGACAAAGTAGTTTTAAATAGCGGCAGAAACTGGAATATTTCATTCCAATGAATATTTTTTCACAATTTTTTTGTAAAATACTTTAATAAATAGTTTATCGTGCCCTGCAGTGAGTACTTAACCAAAAGTCTAACTGAATTAGTCAGTGGGATATTAATACAGCATAATGTTTGCACAATATAAACGTATGCCTCTTCCGTTACTCGTATATTCTTTCGTGATAACAATTACTGTAAGCGAAGAAAATGCAAACATAGTGACCTAACTATATTTTTCTCTCATGGCCTCGTAATTACGGTATGCCATTTTTCGTGCACAATACGTAGTTGTCATTGATTTCCTAAAACTACTAAATATACCAGAAGACAGACCTACTGACCCATACTCGTAAATATTGTTCCACTCGTAATGTTACACCACACACACACACACACACACACACACACACACACACACACACACACACACACACACACACACACACAATATTAATACAAATAGATGCGCTGCAACAAAGCAACAGAGATTGGGATGCTCATTCTTACAGAGCATTATAGTGAACATGTGAGGCAGAGATAAACAGACAGACGCAGACAGACAGATTGATTTAAAACACTTAGTAACATGTACTTGTTATAAGCAATTCTAAGTGACCATTACTTTCCCGTTCATTCCCATTCATTGAAGCATTCCAGTGTTGAGACGCAAAGGTAGTGTAAGTGTTGAGGCAGCGGTGGTAGTGGCCCCTTCACCTCGCAGCGAGGCAGGAAGGGGAGGCGAGGGACACCAGCAGTGACTGGCCTGAAGGCGCCTTGCGTCCCGCCTCCTCTGTGCGACCCTCTCCCTTGATTGCCTTCATGCATCAATCGCAGCATGACTTGTGCTCCTCCTCTTCAGTCTCACTTAACTACCACCTTCATATTCTAGACACCGCTGAATGTTGGCAAGCTTTACATTTATTATTTTTGCTTCTTTTTATTTTCTTATTTGACCTTGTTATATATGTAATGGTGTTTGTTCGTTTTATTTTGTTGCAGCTGTTGTGCATATTTAACATTCTCAGCGTTTGAAGTGTGTTCTGTTTTCAGTGTTGTTTTCCATGTATCCATGTGTTCTTGCTTGGAGGAATTTGACACGTTTTATTTATGACATTTCGTGTTTTTGTTCAGTATTTATTCTTTCCTCTTTTGTTCATGTGTATGTTGTTAACTCATGCAGTAAATGATTTCTGGTGGTTCTGTTTATGATGCTTCATTTTTAGCTCTTTTTAGAATAGTGAAGCTGCATCACTTTTTTATGTGGATGTTTTGATATTTTCAGGAAAGGATGGCAGGTGGTGCCGCGGTGAACACTCCCAACACATGCAGGAGGAAAGTGAGTACCTGCTTCATAACATCATGTGCCCTCTATTTTGATCTCGCTGTTAAACTTTTTTTTTTTATTCATGTCAACGGAAACCTGTCACTGTTGCCTGCCTTTCTCCTGTCAGCTTCCCACGAATCTGTGAAGGAAAGAAAGGATGTGCTTCCATGGTATCGTGTCAGTAGTGTTATCCATTGAAGGATTAGTTTAAACCTTTTTCCAATGCGTTGTTTTTGTCTCCCATTTTTCTGCCTTCCTAGGGTATATATATGAAAGAAGACAGAATGTAAATTTAGTCTATAATGTTCATTTCAACATCTTACAGGGAAAAAAGTCCTTTGAGGATTGACCGAGAATCTTTTTCAAAACTAAAATTTTTGTATTCCAGTCTTCGTGTGCTTATTTTAATGTATGCATAGAGAAAAGAAGGATACGAAATCATATGTTTTCTATAATGGTGTCATCTTTTTGGTATAAATATTTACATAGAGATTTAATTGAAACCTAACAATTAGCTGTCATTTTTGCGTTCGTTTTATATATATATATATATATATATATATATATATATATATATATATATATATATATATATATATATATATATATATATATATATATATATATATATATATATATATATATATATATATATATATAATATATATATATATATATATATATATATATATATATATATATATATATATATATATATATATATATATATATATATATATATATATATATATATATATATATATATATATATATATATATATATATATATATATATATATTGTATGTACGAATATGAGTGAAGAAAAGAAAGATGCAATTACAAAAAACTTTCCACAATAATGGGAATATTCACTTGAGGTCTTTTTTAGGTAACAAATATCAGATCTTCTAGTTTATATGTCTATTTATCCTTTAGTATGTTTTACCGTTATGTAGATTAATAATATTTTGCACGTTATGATAAAGTGTCCTAGGAAACTATTACTGTAACACATTTCATTTAGTGTGAATTTGGTTTCCACGTAAAAAAAAAAAAAAAAAAAAAACTCCTTCTATGGAGAAAAACATATTTATATTTTCTTTGTTCAATTGGTATTGATATTATTTTTAACTCTGATTTCCCGGGAAGCGCTACCACCATGATATTTCTGACCTAACCTAAGGTAAATTTTTAGCGTCATAACCTTTGTTGCAGCTTTATTCAAGTAAAATCAAAGAGAGGAAAGCTTGTATAGTTCTGTGAAGTGTTCTTATTTGTCTCTGTGTGTGTTGATTGTCGCCTTGAAAAGTCAAAGTGACGTGGGCCTTGATGACTAGAGCCGGCCCACACTATTTGTCTCCCTTTTTTTAGAGGCTCGTCGTTGTAGATTTCTGAAAATATTAGTTTTCCTCACGTTTTTATTTTCCTTGTCAGCGAATGAAAGATAATTTATGATTTTCTTAATCATTTAGTAACGTATTTAATATCTTTGGAGGGATCATTCCCGTAGCGGAGCGAGGGGGCTCTATTTTTGTTACCGCACATCTGTACACCCCACCGCTCCCGCCTGGCCCTGGAGGGCACAACGATGATTTGGCCAGGAGCACCTTTTGATGTCCATCGTATAGAAAAGTTTCGATTTCATTTTCGGAAACACTTCTTGGTAACTTTTGAAGGCGTATCTTTGTTATTTTATTTAATTTCTTCGTCAGACTCACCTTTTTTTGCTGTATTTTGCATATTTCGATTTATCGGCATGTGGGCGAAGGTTTCTGCCTCGCAACTCGCACAACTATCGCCTCATCACTACAGATCGAGCTTGATCGCACAAATTGTGCCAATTATTTGCCATAACTCACTTCATATATGGGAAGGGGTTGTGGGAAGAAGGTGTTGTGAGGAGTAAACATAGGAGAAATTAGTTAAATCTAGAAAGGTAGCTAGCTCAGGGAAGGTGAGAAATAGCTTAAGTATTTACCACACAAAATGTAGCAGTATTTTGAATAAAATAGACTTGCTTAGAAGAATAGTGTGTGTAGAGAAATTTGATATCATTGCTTTAACTGAAACTTGGTTAGATATGTGAGGAAAAGTATTTAATCCAGAGGTCAAGATAGATGGTTATACATTGTTCTATAAAGATAGGGAAAACAGGAGAGGAGGAGGCGTCGCGTTATACGTTAGGGACACATTACAGTGTTGTATTAAGAGTAGATTTAAAACAGATAGGAAAGCAGTAGTAGTACAGCAATGTACAGTAGTGGGAGTAGTGTACAGATCACCTACCAGTACAAAGGAAATTAACACCTCACTGTGGCAGGAAATAAATAGAGCAGGCAGGTACAGTCAGGTATGTGTGGTAGGAGATTTTAATTTTAGGAATATCGACTGGAGTCTGATGGTGGGTAACAAGGAAGCACAGGAATTTCTTCAGGTAATTCAGGTAGTCTGTCCCGCTACAAGTCGTAGAACTCACAAGGGGGAATAATATTCTAGATTTAATTCTTACTAACAGGGAGGAAGCAGTCACGCAGATAGAGGTTGGAGGACAGCTAGGTAACAGTGACCATAGGGAAATTAGGTACAATTTAAAATAGGAAGAAACTTTTAGAAGCAAAAACACTAGTAAAATACTTGACTTTAGGAGAGCAGATTTTAAGGAATTAAAAAGGTACCTCCAAGGAGTTGACTGGCAACAGATGCAGGGTGAGGTCAGGTCCGGGACTGAGTTGAAAGAGATAAGGCAAGATGTGAGAGGTGAGGTGAGGTGTGAGGGTGTAGGACAAGAGGAGGTAAGATGTGTTCGGAAGGGGCGGAGGAGAGAGGGAGGGGGAGATGGGTGTGAGTATGGTGGAATGTGAGGTCATGCTGAAATGAGAGAGGCGAGGTCGAGGCGAGTAGATGAGGGAGTAGAGAGGATGGTAGGGGCCGAGATGAGGGAATTAGGTGAAGTAAATGTAGATGAATTGTATAAATATTTCGTAGATAAAGTTCATACAGGTCAGTTGGCATATATCCCGCATAGGGCAATAAGATCACAGAAAAATTATCCTAAATGGATGACTGCTAGATTAAAACATTATATAGGGTGGAAGAGAAGTATATATAAGACATTAAGGGCAGGTGAAGAAGTTTTAAGGTCACAATATAATGAATTAGTTAGAACAGTCAGGAACTTAACGAGGAAAGCTAAGGGCAATTATGAATTAAGTGTAGCCAGTCATGTGAAGACTGACCCCAAGGGATTTTATCAGGAATAGAGGACGAAGAATAAGGATACTATAGGTCCATTAAAGGCAGCAGATGGGGAACCGGTTAGTTCTGGGGAGGAGATTAGTAAAATTCTGAATGAGTATTTTTCATCTGTCTTCACCCAGGAAAACATGCAGGATATGCCAGATAGTGAACAGATGTTTAGAGCAGATGAGAATCAGAAGCTGACAGATATTTCCCTAACTAGAGAGATAGTGGAAGAAGAGATAGATATGCTAAAAAAAAGTTCAAGACACCAGGACCAGATGAAATATATCCCAGAGTACTTAAGGAATGCAAAGAGGTTATTAGTGAGCCGTTAGTTTCTGTCTTTAGGAAATCACTTGAGTCAAGTGAGGTACCAGTAATGTGGAGGCAGGCTAATGTAGTACTCATCTTTAAGAAAGGAGATAAAACTTTAGCATCTAACTATAGATCTGTCAGCTTAAATTCAGTTATAGGTAAAATATTAGAGTCAATAATAGCAAGGAACATTAGGTAACATTTAGACAAACATAACTTGATAAATCAATCACAGCATGGCTTCACGAAGGGGAAGTATTGCATGACAAACTTGTTAAGTTTTTAGAGTAAGGTGTACGAGGCAGTAGATAATGGTAATATGTATAATATCTTCTATCTGGACCTTACTAAAGCACTTGACAAGGTACCCTATGAAAGGCTCCTGAGAAAGGTTAGGGCACACGGGATAGATGGGAAGGTGTTAGGCTGGATAGGGTTGTGGCTTAGCGACAGGCGAGAAAGAGTTGTAATAAACGGCTCGAAATCCGAGTGAGGTCATGTAATCAGTGGGGTGCCACAGGGATCAGTATTAGGGCCATTGTTATTTCTAATATATATCAATGACTTGGAAAGTGGAATTAGTAGTGATGTTAGTAAATATGCGTATGACACAAAGATAGATTAATTAGATCAGAAACGGGTGCCTTCCCCTTGCAGGCAGATTTAGATAGGATGAATGAATGGACGGACATATGGCAAAAACAATTTAATATCAATAAATGCAAAGTACTTAGCGTAGGTAGAGGAAACCCACACAGTAGGTACACATTAAACGAACAATCTCTGGTAGTTACAGGGTACGCGAAAGATTTAGGAGTTATAGTTACCTCTGAACTCCGTCTAGGAAAACAATGCATAGAGGCCAGAAACAGGATAGATAGGGTACTAGGATTCATTTTTAGGAGTGTTAAAAGTTGAAGGCCGGAAGTAATATTAATGATATTCTTGACGTTGGTCAGACCTCATCTAGATTACGTTGTGCAATTCTGGTCCAGAAGACCAGGGAAGATATAGGTCTATTAGAATCAGTACAAAGGAGAATGACAGAAAGGATACAGGGGATGAGGAGTATTCCTTACGAGGCGTGATTGAAGTTATTAAATTTACATTCTTTAGAGAGACGTAGGTTAAGAGGGGACGTGATAGAAGTCTTTAAGTGGTATAAGGGTTATAACAAGAGGGATGTAAGCGAAATTCTTTGGATCAGCATCCAGGGTAAAACAAGAAATAGCAGGTTCAAGCTTGGAAAATTTAAGTTTAGGAAGGAGATAGTAAAAATTGGTTCTTGAATAGAGTGGTAGATGAGTGGAACGGACTCATTAATCATGTTGTTAGTGCTAGGACATTAGAGAGTTTTAAGAGAAGATTAGACAGGTTTATGGATGGGGAAAATAGATGGAAATAGGTAGGTATATTTCATAAAGGGACTGCCACGTGTAAGCCTGGTCGCTTCTTGCAGCTTCCTTTATTTCTTATGTTCTTATGTTCTTATGATAGCCAGTCTTGGTTGACACCATCAGACTCAGACACTTTTTTTTTTCTTTTTGTCTTTAGGGTCTAACACAGTCCTCTGATTTTGTGTTTGTCTTGTCGGATGCAGCAGCGGCGGGAGCTTTTTCCTTCCTCGCGGCCAGACGACGCGGACTGGCTTTTTCCTGCTCCTCCTGACACACTCACAGTTTACCGGTGAGTGAAGGGGACGGAGCTGTTTTTGTAGCGCAGTGTACGTCCTTCCATTTTTAGGTTTACATTTAAGTGAAGCCTGTCATGCTTGCCTATGTTTTTCCATGTGCATGTAAGGTAAGGCTGCTTGGCAAAGTGTCTGTCTCACTGCAGACACTTGCTTTATGATGTACTGTAATAAACAAGTAATTTCTCAATGTAAAGGAAACAGTGAGTCACAAAAGTGCCTCTCAATACGATGTGGTAATGAAAAGCAGAATATGAAATAAATAGATAGTAAATAAGTGAATAAATAAATAAATAAATAAATAAATAAATAAAAAATGGACAAATTAATGCATACCTTGTAGAAGTTTTCATACCTGCTGAGCTTACCATAGCAAATACACTGATATGCTACAAAAAATGCACACAAGTATATGAAGATGGAAAAAAATGTGGGAAGTCTGTCTTGTGTTGTTATTTCTATGGTTACTGCTCTTCAGAATTTGCCATCAGCATGCGTCTCTCCTTCCCCACGCTGACGCTACACAAGACTTTCACCTTTATTCCGTTCCCTTTCAGCAGTCCAGGAGTCAAGCAATATCTTCATTCTTTCATCCCTTTCATTGGTAAAACTCTGGAATTCTCTGCCTGTTTCAGTTTTTTCCCCTTCCTGTGACTAGTTGTTTTAAGAGTATTGAGGCACTTCCAGAAACATATTTAGTTTTTTTTATTGACTTTTTTTTTTGTCTCTATGTATGGAAACGGCAACTGGAAAGATATTTTTTTTGTTCCTCTGTTTGCCATTCGCCAAGAAGATATGAGAGCGTGAGTATAAATAATGGCTATATGGAAATGTAAGAATACCATTTTATACTGACTCTAAATTAAACATGTATTGCATTGTTTACTCCAGTTTACTCAAGTTGAACCGTCCAATATCTTTTACATCTGAATGATTTTTGTGTTCAGCTATTTGAATTTTTATTTCCAAATGCAGCTCCATGTTTTTAAGAAGCACAGAGGGTTGGAGAAAGACAAATCTTTCCTGAGTCTTAATAGGTGAATGTTAATAACAGAAGTAGTAGCAATAGTAGTAGTAGTAGTAGTAGTAGTAGTAGTAGTTGTTGTTGTTGTTGTTGTTTTGTTTTTGTTGTTGTCGTTGTTGTTGTAGTAAAGAGCAAGATTATTATCTGGAGTGACACCAATTCAGTTTTTGTATAATTTGTATTTTCTTACTATTATTCCACACCTTGTCAATCCATGCAAGGAAAAAAAAAGAAAACCAATAAAAGAAAACGTATATTAAAAAAGTGAGAGGCAAGACCAGCAAGTGAAACACGCCCTGCCTTCTCCATAGACTTGACGTGTTTACTGCCGCGCTTCCTGCCTGATAATTATACAGTCTTACGCTGGAGGCGCTTAATGTGGTGCATTTGTATGAAAGAATTTACTTTTTGCCTTGAATCTCTCTCTCTCTCTCTCTCTCTCTCTCTCTCTCTCTCTCTCTCTCTCTCTCTCTCTCTCTCTCTCTCTCTCTCTCTCTCCCTCTCTCCTCTCTCCTCTCTCTCTCCTCTCTCTCTCTCTCTCTCTCTCCTCTCTCTCTCTCTCTCTATCTCTCTCTCTCTCTCTCTCTCCTCTCTCTCTCTCTCTCTCTCCTCTCTCTCTCTCTCTCTCTCTCTCTCTCTCTCTCTCTCTGTGACGCGCAACAGTGTGGGTGTCGTGAGCAGAGCAAACGGCCAAATGTGCGGCGACTAGCCAGTGTTTGCGTGCGCTGCGTGGGGCGTGCAGTTTGGATGTCAAAGAGGAATGCAAATGGTCGGAATAAGGCGGAGGAGGAGTAGGAGCAGTAGGAGGAGGAGGAGGAGGCGTAGCGTAGCGTGGTCTGGATGGCGTGCAGGATTATGTGACGCTCAGAGGCAGCTTCCCTACACTGTAAGCTTCTATTAGAGTGAGCCACGTGACGGGGTGCGCTCTCAGGGTGATTGCTTGTATTCTATGTAGCCTGGCGGGGCTGTGGCACTCCCTGCAGGTTATTGGCTCAGGAGGGTGAGGTAATGTCGGATGTTAGTGTGGTACTCTGCTGTGGGTGAAGGGTTGTGTTTGTAATGATACAGCGCCTAAAGTTTGTTAAAGTGATGCAGGTTGGAGAGCATAAATACAGTGACATCATCACCACTATAGTCTCTCCCTTTACGCTGCAACGGAATGATGTAGTAGTGGTGATGTAGTCTGGGACAATGATGTACACTAGAAAAAATAGATAAAGATCCCAGTAATATCAACAGTTCCATTCTCGTGAAAGGTTTAGTGTTCCTTTATTTTCTTCATCTTCAGCATTTCCACTTTATGTTGCACTTTATGTTGTTTATGTCTTTTCGTTTTCCCATATAGGGTACTTTGTATGCATTTTGACGTTTTTCTACGTAATAAGCACAAAAACACTATTTTTTTTTTTTTGTGATAATGGTATTTTCTCCGACGATTGACTCGTTTACCGATGAACAATTAAGGCACCACGTGGAAAATAAAAACAAAGCTCCGCTACAATATTAAAGTCAATTAGAAAATGAAATTACCTGAAAGATTTAGAATAAGAGACAAAAATTAAAAAGGTAAAAATAATAACCACAATATTGAAAAAACAGCTACACTTAATGGAAAATAGAGGCTTTCTCCTTAAAGAGAAATGTCTCTAGCATCTGAGAGAGAGATGGAAAGTTCCCTTTGTGAGGTGAGAGGCGGCCCTCCTTCAAGACAAACGTGAAATTGACTCATTAGTATTTAACTCACCGAGACAACTCACGCACTTAAACACCGACACAACCCTTTCTGAGACGAAAAACAAAGGGAACGTGAGTGTAGAAGCGTCCACGAGATAAGAGATCAAAGGGGGATAATGAGCTAGCACACTACCTTAAGAAAAGAAAGTAATTAATTACAAAGAGCCAAACGTTACTTAAAGGTCGAGGGAGACTGGCAAGGGTGTACAAGGCTGAGGGCTATTTGAAGGAGCAGACGACCTGAAGGGAAGGGAGGGGGAGGGAGGGGCAGTACTTCTTTGCTAATTGTCAAACATTACAGTGACGTGCTTGGGTATACAACGAGAGCCCCGAGGATGAATGAACCTCCTAACAATGCCATCTTGCCTTCCCGTAGCCAGGTGCAGGCCATTTGTGTTTGATTAGTTGTGAGGAAGGGGAGAGACTCAGAAGGGGAAGGGGAAGGGGAAGCGGAAACACTGGGATAAAAGAGAAGGGCAGGGGAGAGGAGAAGAGAGGAGAGGAGAGGAGAGGAGAGGGGAGGAGAGGAGAGGAGAAAGGAAAGGGAAGGAAAGTTAAGAAAAGAAATGGAAAGGAAAGAAAAGAAAAGGAGACGAAAGAAAATGAGAGAGAGGGGAGGGAGGAGGAAAGAAGAGAGGGAGAGAGGAAGGAAGGGAGAGAGGGAGGGAGGAAGGAAGGGAGAAAAGGAGGTAAGAGAAGAAGAGAGGAGAGGCAAGGAAACTAATGGACAGTGAAGGACGGGAAAGGAAATGTAAGGAGAGAGAGAGAGAGAGAGAGAGAGAGAGAGAGAGAGAGAGAGAGAGAGAGAGAGAGAGAGAGAGAGAGAGAGAGAGAGAGAGAGAGAGAGAGAGAGAGAGAGAGAGAGAGAGAGAGAGAGAGAGAGAGAGAGAGAGAGAGAGAGAGAGAGAGAGAGAGAGAGAGAGAGAGAGAGAGAGAGAGAGAGAGAGAGAGAGAGAGAGAGAGAGAGAGAGAGAGAGAGAGAGAGAGAGAGAGAGAGAGAGAGAGAGAGAGAGAGAGAGAGAGAGAGAGAGAGAGAGAGAGAGAGAGAGAGAGAGAGAGAGAGAGAGAGAGAGAGAGAGAGAGAGAGAGAGAGAGAGAGAGAGAGAGAGAGAGAGAGAGAGAGAGAGAGAGAGAGAGAGAGAGAGAGAGAGAGAGAGAGAGAGAGAGAGAGAGAGAGAGAGAGAGAGAGAGAGAGAGAGAGAGAGAGAGAGAGAGAGAGAGAGAGAGAGAGAGAGAGAGAGAGAGAGAGAGAGAGAGAGAGAGAGAGAGAGAGAGAGAGAGAGAGAGAGAGAGAGAGAGAGAGAGAGAGAGAGACCACGTGCACCTGTGTTTTGTTACCCCCTCCTTTCATCAGTCTTTCATTAATGCTACAAACTTCACCTATTTCCTTATTAACGTGTTTACCAGAAGCACCACCTGTTGCCTGCCTCATCACGGACACAGCGGTGATGATGGTGGTGGTGGTGGTGGTGGTGGTGGTGGTACAAGGGAGTGCAGGTGACGGATGTATACAAGTCCAACGAAAAGAAAAAAAAAGAAGTACAGTAGGCGCAAGATACAACTGAGATTACAATATAAGGTAAAAGCAATAGCAGTAACTTAAACTCTCCAAAATGTAAAGTCGCCACGGTTGGAAGTGAAGGAGACTAGCAAGAAATAGCTTCTAGGAAATAGGTGCTAACATACATACTAACACCAACTTTATGGGACGTTTCGACAGCTGTTTTAGCATCTTCATTCCTGATAATGTCCCCACTGAAAATTATTTCTCACACCTCACACTTCTGTCTGAATTCCGTACTCGCTTTTATCAGAGAAAAAATATATAGATTCCATCCAAGACACACCCTAATCCGCCCACTCGCACCGCACACCGCACACACTCCAGCCACACACACTAACGGACCATACCTCTTCATCTTGAGTCCGCTCCAAACTTTAGGCCACACGAAACATTGGCAGACACCATAACGAGACCATCAGACTTCCTGATGTCTGGAGGGGCACGCTGCGACAAAAGCAGAGAAAAAAAAAAAAAAACACTAAACAAACACCCACCCAACAACCTACTCACCCACACACACACACACACACACACACACACACACACACACACACACACACACACACACACACACACACATACACACACACAAACACATCAGCTGATAAAGCATCATGTGTTAAATAAAGGAAGGTACGTCAAAGAAGCGAATATTTTGCCACGTGTATTCAGGTAGCAAGTTAATTAGTTACCTCCTTCATAATATTTTGCTCGGTTTGCGTCAGCCTGAGAGATCTGAGTGGTCTTTAATGTTGTTTTCGCCAGAGAGAGGCTGTATCAAGGTGTGAATAGGAGGAGGAGGAGGAGGAAGAGGAGGACTAAAGGGAGAGGAGAAAGAGGAGGAGGAAGGGGAAGAACGAGGAAGAGGAGGAGGAGCAGAGGTTATGTTTCCTAAGATTAATTTGGAAGTTCTTGTTTCGTCCTGCTGGTCGATGACCCTCAACACAATTACAACTTAGGACCAAGTGCCGGGCTTTGTGGTCAAGGAGTGAAGGGAAACGTGAAGCGAGACAATGCGATTCCAACATGATACACCCTGAGGTGATAATGTTTATGTTGTGGTTTAGGCTGCATGGTGGTCTTTGTGTTGAGTGTTACAAGGAGGTAATGTATGCGAGGTGACATGGCAAGGCCATGCCGCTGTGTTGACGCAAGCCACCATCACAGTCCCAAGCATGCAGCTCCTTGCCAACCGCCGCACAGGGTTTGATTCAGACAAAACACAACACAAATGTTCTTGGCAGACTCGAGCCCAAAAATCTGACGGTCAAGGCCCATCGCCGCCTTGACACAACAGTTGAGAGGCTTGCCATCTAGCAGGGAAATTTACAGCCTGTGGAAGAGTGAAAAATTTATGGCGACTTTTACTTCTCTGTTTACTCGAAGAGCGAGTTCGAGGGAGTGACCGACGAATGGCTGAATGGACAGGTGACTGCGGGTGGCGGTGCTCTATGGCTACAAATGAAAGGGAACCTTCAGAACACACTGGGTATCAGGCACTTCGGCAAATCTTACATGTCAACTGTATTATATATATATATATATATATATATATATATATATATATATATATATATATATATATATATATATATATATATATATATATATATATATATATATATATATATATATATATATATATATATATATATATATATATATATATATATATATATATATATATATATATATATATATATATATATATATATATATATATATATATATATATATATATATATATATATATATATATATATATATAATTACACACAAACACCCAATAGTACAACGCAAGGGTCTATGATTCCCTTGCACGCTCTCAGCTTGCCTTTGAAAGACCTGTGTCCTGGCCAGAACACGTCACCCAATACACCTGGCACACAGCCACCCATTTCTAATTATTTATAATCCATCCAAGCAGTCTTGACACTGCAGACTGCACGGTGCCAGCTGTTCCTTGTCCCAATCTGGCGGACGGTAAAGCAAAATACTCATTTATCTTCTTGAGAATTATAACTTGAGCTGGTAGCAAGGCATTTATTATCACTAGCAGGATGATATACATTTGACTTCACAAAAATGACGAAACATACTGTTACAAGCAATACTTTTTATAAGTTGCAAATATAAGAACAAACACACTGGCTAGGCAATGCTTCCACTTTTCGTCTGACACACTGAACCATTCGAAGCATACATTCCTGAACCACATGTTTAGTCAGTGCAAGTCTGCCTTTCAACACCTGCTGTGGGAGTCCCTCGAGTGCCTTAAGGGTGAGGATTGCAAACCAGCGCCTCACATCCCAGCAAGGAGGTGAACAAGGTGTACAAAGAGGTGAATAGAAAGCGAAGGAAAAGAAGAAAAGAGACAATAATGAGCAATGGAGAGAGGAAGAAAAAGAGGAAGGCAGGTGGAAGGAAGAAGCCTGTTCAGTGCGTTCATTATCCTGTTCATCAACACATGCAAGTCGACGTGGAGAAGTTTTGTGGCCTCCCTGACGACTTTATTTATTCATTTGCTGACGAGTGATGTGTGTGTGTGTGTGTGTGTGTGTGTGTGTGTGTGTGTGTGTGTGTGTGTGTGAGAGAGAGAGAGAGAGAGAGAGAGAGAGAGAGAGAGAGAGAGAGAGAGAGAGAGAGAGAGAGAGAGAGAGAGAGAGAGAGAGAGAGAGAGAGAGAGAGAGAGAGAGAGAGAGAGAGAGAGAGAGAGAGAGACTGACTATGATAAACACAACATATACGAGAAAAGAACATTTCCATGAAGAAACAGGCGTCCACGCTGTTATTTTAATTATAATTCAGCGCAACCTGTAGAAACGTTTTCCTTTCATTAACATTTTTATGAAAGAGCGGCTCTGGTCAAAGGCAACAAAAGAGGCACACAAAAGGTTCATTGAAGACTGCAGTCCCTAAAGATTATCGAAAATATCCGAGATTGTGAGAAGTGTCTTGATAACTCCCTCTTGAAAAAGCGTTTGTCATGGCTTTACCAATACGGGCCAGATTGTCACCACTCTCCTCTTTCCACGGCCCCTCCCACGAGCCTCGGGTGTGGATCCGTACTTCCTCTTGATCTCAGTGGTGAGTGGTGCTCTCGATCTCACCGGTGACTGTAGCTGTTGTGTACATTATATAACAAGACTATTCACTTTTAGCATTAGACACAACCATTCTTACGCTATGACCTGACACTCTAAACCTAACAATTGCTATAGACTCCGCACAATGCTTTGACATTTTTATCTTTTAAGGGAGTACTAATTTTACGGCTGTTTTTAGATATATTTCACTCTGGAAATGTGTCCGTTTGCTCAAATTAAACATAGGGAAGATGAGGAGGAAAACCAGAAGAGAGATAAAGGTGTAACTGTACGAATCCTTTATCAATTATATGAAATTCTGTTTGATATGAAAGTTTTTACGATGTTGACAACACACACATTCGTAACAGCTTCATAAAAACGGCAGGATTTCTCTTTTTCCTTTTTTTTTTTATCCATTTTTTATATGATACCGACGAAACTGAAAATCAAATCCATATTAACACAGACTACATCGCTAAGAAAAATGTCAGGTATTGTGTCACGTGTTGCGTCACAGGCTGAGAGATTCAAATACTCTATAGAGCTTTGGTTGATTAAAAATTCTAACACCACCACATTTCCTTCTCCGTTTTCATTCCCGGATCCTTTCTTATCTTTGAGGATGATAAACAGATGAACTAATATGTCTTGGAGGACGATAACATTTATAATTCAGTTTAATGTAGGCTTCCTTAAAAGGCGTTCTGTCTTGTGCCATACTCAGAATATCAAGGACACACTGTGCTAGTTTTGTGGCAACAGTTATATTATCTATTATTCATTTATTTATCTAAAATGTTTCCAAACCTTTACACACGTTTATGACACCGTTCTCCTGCCACCCTTGTACCTGTAATTATGTTGTGACAAACGAAATGGAGATGATAAGTAAAGTTAATTAATCATGGATCGTTTTCTGGTGATGAGGCCTGAAAGGGAAACGAGGTCTCATTTACAGTCTCATGTAATCAAATGATAGGCCGCTTTGAAGCAATGCGGTACAGTCGTGGCGTAGCAGCACAAGGTTAGCCAGGCGTCCAGCTGTGCCCAAGGTGACTTTTCGGTTACAAAACAGCTGGTCATTGCCTTGCGTCGCTGGTGGGTTGTTGCTTGAAGATGTGAGGTGGTTGCTTTGAGGGGGTTTATTTTCTATTTTCTTATTTTCCATAGGGTATTACTTGACAGTTATAAGAAAAAAAAAATCATGATCAATGCCATCTTAACAAAGTGAAACTACTTAACAAGACAAAGATATTTCAATATATAAGATGCCTTGATAATTTTTTGAGTTGTGCAGGTTATGGAAAGGCAGAAACAAAAGAGCACGGTGATGCTGTAATGTTTAAGAATGCATGTGATGATGGGATGACGTCAGTGGTTAATGTATTTGACTGAAAACTACTGCATGCTTGTCTTTAGCAATTTATTATACACCTCCTTTTATTTCACGTTTCCTTCTCATACCCTTTGTTTTATTACCGATGACGAATGGAATGAAAAAAATAATTAATGAAAAGGAAGCTGACCAAGAACAATTAGGCGACAGACGAGGCTACTCCCAACACAAATACGAAACAAATACGACAAAAGAACGATTTGGAAGCTAATATCTTACGTTATTCTTCAGGGATTTTCTCGTTGAACGGTTATGAAATAAGGAATGTGGGAAAAAGCGCCTCGCATTTTGTGGCTCCGTGATACATTTAATTAATCGAGGAGAAGATGTAAAAGAATAACACTTCTTCCGTCAGTCTTCATATATAGTTCCTTTGTTTACCCAGAGAGAGAGAGAGAGAGAGAGAGAGAGAGAGAGAGAGAGAGAGAGAGAGAGAGAGAGAGAGAGAGAGAGAGAGAAAGCAATATCTATGCTGCCTCAAGAGCTTTCCTGCCGGTGGTACTCTGTTTTCCAGTCTTCCACATCTCGTCCCTGTCCTCCACCCTAGCTCTGCGCCCTCACCCTCTCGGGCGCAATCACTGCCCGCGGTCCACCACTGCTACAGCCGCTCAACAGCCAATAAGGAAGAGCAATTACTGCCCACCAGTGTACCTGGAGATGGAGGAGATTTTATCAAAAGATATTGGGTTGTCCTCTATTGTAGAATGACCTATAATCGATACATTCCTCAGCAAACACACACACACACACACACACACACACACACACACACACACACACACACATAGCATGGAGCCCATGAATCCACACTTTGGAAATCCTTGCGTCAGCTTAGACTACTTGCTGTGTTCAGTGAGTGCTGCTACAAAATAGCCTTTGAATATGTACTGGCGTAAGAAAATCGTATTACATTATAAGAACCTCTAATCAGTGGAACTATTCATGCTCACGTGCAATGCTACTAGTTAAAAAATAATATTACAGAATATTACGAAACGTCTGAGAAACGTCGGATCCCGCTGCCAGTATGGTGAGTGTTGCTGTCCATTACTTCTTGTTACTTGTAATGTGATCCTTCCTTCTCTTCTATACCAATTGTCTCTTCTTATTCTTACTATTCCTAAGCCACTCAATGCATGCCCTGTAGCAGAGAAGAAATCGGCGACCTTTTTCAGATCAAATTTCTTTCTCTACAAAAATAGTTCATTAATTTCGCAGATACGGCCATTCGCTCCTTAATTGCACATTGACGCCGTGCAACTCTTGTTTATTTACTTTTTCTTTAATTGCAGTAATTTGGCCAGCTATTGCACTTGTCCGACTCGTTATCCCTCGCTGGCTTTCTCTTGCGTTTAATACTAGAGCGAACGATGGCGGGAAAGCGGATCGAGAAAGGATCACAGAAACACTTTCCTGGAGGTAACAAGTTGGAAGAGGGACGTTACAAGTAAAGGTGAGCCTGGGGGGAGGTTAATGACGGCTGGTGAGGCGGACGGGAGGATAACATTAAGTAAAAGAGGCTGGGGAGGAGAGCAATTTGTTACAGTGTGGACTATGACGGCTTCAGGTGCTGGGGAAGTTACGGGAACGAGAGGACACGAACTAGGGACAGGAGGCTTGGCATTAAGAGGACTCGTAAAGTTTAAGAGGAGGAAGAAGAAGGAAGAGAAGAAACAAACAAACGAATAAACAAACAAAAGGAAGGAAAGGAAGAAACAGTAATATAAAAGTATGATAAGCATATACCGTGTCTTTGCTATAAAACATCTTCACTATCTCAAAATCGATATGTTAAAATTTATCCAACTATTTGTGGAAGTTTCAGTACAAAAGCCTAGCAACACGAGGATGGGAGTGGACGCTCTTATGATCAGTGGGGTTCAGAGTGCCATCAAGCCACTTTGAGGGCAAACCCAATTGTGGGGAAGCAGAGCCAATGACTCTCACCAGGTAAACAATGAAGGACGGAGGAGATTGAACATCAAACCTCGCTGAACCAGAAAGCTTCCGTGATTCACTATGATACCTCACAAGTACATATTTTCAGTGACAGAAGAAAAATTAATTCAGTCTGCTGAAATGGAAATGGAAAAAGAAATGTAACAGGTTAATGAATGAAGCGTCACCTGATCTAGGTGAAACTATGTAATACTTCAAGGCTTCTGTCACAGGTGGTTTTGAATGGAACACTTTTAAGAGCGAACTATGGAGCACATTAATAATAAAGTTCAAAGTTCCCTTCATCATAATTTTGAGGTGTTTCCGCCATGAGTAAGTACATTTATCAAGAGAATTTGTTATCACTTTGTGCGTAACTTCTAACATAACAATAACAACTTGAAATAAGTAGAAATACACATATTACCTGCTTTATAAATACTTGTTTTACTGATACGATTGGGAAGATGTAAAAAAACAAAAAGAAACCTGAAGTTATTATGTATGTACTTTTAACTTAATGCAGGAGGAAAGAGCTATAACACAGAAGACTCTTGGTTTGTTCAGTATTGTTCAATAAAGGTCATTTTATGAAGCACGCAGTCAGTCATATGACAGTTGTACAACAAAGACAGAATTGTACGCTTCAAAGAATAATTCATGAATATTTGCAAATATTTTGAAACACTGGACAGTTTTTTTTTTATATCTACACTTACTAATAATTTCTGTACTTGGGTCATCCTACTTAAAGCGATGATAAATGTCACAAAACAGTTTATGTTCCATAACTGCGTTAAGTAAAATTGTGGAATGTAAAATTAAAGTGACCTTTAAATAACGCATGTCATCCCCTTCCATTTATCACAGGTAATTACCCTATGAATCAGTATTACATTCTAAATAAAAAAAACAAAAGTTTTCTAAGAAGTTTACGATCAAGAGAAAATGGTCTGAAAACCTGCCCAACATTGTAACACTATTCATGAAAACAATTATTGCTATTACCACCAAAGGAACAGTTAGTAACGTCTCCTCGTCTCTTAAAACACGAAATATGAAAAAAATAAATAAATAAAATATGCACCCTTATTTACTACACACACACACACACACACACACACACATTAACGAAGACTTGTGGCCGTCACCTCCTTCACGGCTCCTGGCTGTAGTAATCTGGTGCTGGGAGAATGCAGTGTGATCCATGGCGCCCCCACTTTATATTTTAAATGTGATCACTCCCGACGCACCTCCGTTAGGGGATATATGAGAGAGAGAGAGAGAGAGAGAGAGAGAGAGAGAGAGAGAGAGAATAAACACAAAACAATCGCTACATCGAGAATATCCATCTAGTCATATTGAAATCAAGGTTCACACACACAGTCTTGGAAAACTAATTGAAAAGGAAAAACAGAGAAGAGAGGGAGAAGGGAAAAAAAATAATGATGGGCAGTGGTGATGGTGAAGAAAAGAGAAAAAGAAATGAGAAAAAGAAGAAGAGAGATAATAAAGGATAAGGATCCTCAGGAAAGGTTCATTAGTCTGATTTTCATAGACATTTGTAAAGATATGTGTGGTTATCCCACTGACACTGACGAGAAAATGTAAGTTTCCTCGCTAATAAGTACCAGTAATAGTAATACTACTTTGTACTACTACTATAGTCTATCATCTAGTCAAGATGATGTTGTTGCTGCTGCTGCTGCTGATGATGATGATAATTATTATAATGATGATGATGATGATGATGATTAGAATGATGATGATGATGATGATGATGATAAATAATAAAATAATAATAACAATAATAATAAAAATGATTAATATACTACTGCTACTACTACTACTACTAATAATAATAATAATAATTATTATTATTATATAATAATAATAATTATATAATAATAATAATAATAATAATAATAATAATAATAATAATAATATAATGATAATAATAGTAATGATAATAAAAAAACTGATAAAGGGAAAGGATGGGTGAATGTGATTGGCCAGATGGGGAGAACGGGCGCACCTGATTGGCTGAGTCCCTAGCAGAGGAGCTTGGAGCTGAGTAAGAGGTTGCCGAGCCATCATTTCATGTTAAGTATTACCCCCTCCCCCATGTCTGCCGTAGCTGCCTAGCTACGGCAAGACTGACTGAATCATGGGTTCCAGGAAGATTCTCAATAATAAGGAGAAGCAAATCACTGGCACAGATAATCCCAGCGCCTGCACAAGCATGGTAAAGCAGCGGACCCAGCAGCTTCCACCACAGGGCGACAAGACTCAATACAAGACCACGAAGAGTCCCTCTAAGACTGACATGGCGCCGCCACCGATCGGCCCAGCACGCGTGGCGTGGGCCCGACGGGAGGCCGCCAGGAAACACCGGAGGCGTGTGAAGGCAGGCGAGGAGCCCAGGAAACTGGCTCCTCCTCTGCAAGTGTGGATCGCTCCTCAGCAGGATATTAAGAATGAAGAGGCGAATTGTCCCGCTATGGAGGCGTCTCTTGGTCTAAAGGAGATAGAAGGTATCCGAAAAGAAATTCCGTCTGTTACTACAGCACTTTATCCTACTAAAGAAGTAACGTCTGCTGTTGAAGAATTACCGTCCATTCCTGAAGAAGCAATTGTAAATGAAGTGATCCCTTGCGTTAACAAGGAGGACTGTACTCCTAAAGAAGTGTCGTCCACTGGAGAAGTAATGCCTGTTTCTGAAGAAGAGATGCCCTCTCATGAAAAAGTAATGTCAAACCCTAAAGAAGACGACACACAGTTTTTGCGGCGACACGTCCCGTTTTTGACAGAGGAACAGCTGCACAGCCTGGGCCCTGGACGTCACCTGGGTGCTGGAGGCTACGGCTCCGTCAAGCAGCTGCGGTATGAGGGCACTGAGGCGGTCGTTAAAGAACTCCTGCGCGATGGCGACCCAGCGCCGTTGTTAAGAGAGGCCCGCGTTCTGGTGAATGTAAATGGTGCTGGTGGAGTGCCACGGTTGCTGGCAGTGTGCCAGACTCCACCAGCTTTGCTCCAGGAGTTCTTAGGGCAGACTTACGACTATTATTTAGACGAGTGCTCGGTTGAGCTATTCCTTAAATCACTTATTAGCATTTGTCAGCGAATGGAAGAAGTCCATGCCAAGGGATACGTTCATAATGATATCAAGTACAATAACATCACGTTTACCGGCGCCGTTAGCGATCCTGATCTTCATATCATTGACTTTGGCTTGGCTTGTCACATCGGGGAAATTCTCTATAAGCGTCCATTCGACCTGACTGAAAGGCATGCGAAGGTTTCACGGAGGAAAGCCAAATACGCAATAACTGGGGATACCTTTGAAAAGTTTTTAGCATGCTTCGATGATAAAATCACTGATGAGGACCAAGGAAAGGAAAACAAAGAGGCCGACGACGACGAGGTAGAAAAATGTCCCTGGATGGCACCCGAGGTGCTGGGAGGAAAGCCAGTGCTGCCATCTGGGGACGTGTACAGTTTTGGTTACTTATTGGAGTTTTTGATGAAATATTCAACACAGTCCTTCGTTGCGAGCCCTCTCAGGAGACTATCACATCTATGCACCGCCTGGGACGCCCACGCACGCCCCTCCCTCACCCAGGTGGTTCAAGGAATTGCAACACTGCTTCAACATTTGACTGTTACGCAACTCGCCGAAAAATTTGATATCGACGACGGCAACGAAGACGAAGAAAACAAGTCTGTCAATGATGAGGTGCCGTGTGTTGCCCAGAAAGAGTCTCTTGGTCTGGAAGAGAAAGATAATGTTCTCGAGGAAAAGCCTTCTGCCACTCCTCTTGAAGATGTAATGCATAGTCTTGAACAAGTAATACCTGCTCCAGTAGAAGTAATACCGAGCCCTGAGGAGAAAGATAATGTTTCCGAAGAAAAGCCTTCTGCCACTCCTCTTGATGTAATGCATAGTCTTGAACAAGTAATACCTGCTCCAGAAGAAGAAATATCGAGGCCTGAGGAGAAAACTATCAAAGAAGAGGTTCCGCTTGTCAGTGAGGAGACACGTAATTCTCTGGAAAAAGCAGATTGCGTACTGAAAAAGTCACTGTCTGGAACTGAAGGATTGTATGATAGTGAGGAGCCAATGCGTGTTATTGAAGAAGAAATACAAGCGCCTGAAGAAGTAATGCTCGCCGGTGAAAGAGTAATGACAGTTGAAAGCTTTGAACTGGAGCACGGCTACGAAGTGCCGTGTGCTGCCCATGAGGCACCTCTTGCTCTTACTCTTCTTCTGTTCTTCTATTGCCGAAGAGGTGCCGCCTGCCACACGCGTTGAAGAGGTTCTCTTTTTTCTTGAAGAAGTAATACCTGCTCTGAGAAACGACAATGAAGACGAGGATTGAGGGAACACTGATGAAAACCGTGATAAAAGTGAAAAAGTGTAAAGAAAAAAAAAAGTTGTCGCGAAATTATTTACGTATGAGTAAAAAAATCTTGTTGGAGGATAAAAAGTAAAAGAAAAGTTAAAAGGAAAACAAAAGAGAAAACATCTATTAGACTTTGTATACGTGTGATAAAACATATCTTGAAGAGGATAGAAAATAGTAAAGAAAAAGAAAATACATAGTAAGATTATAAACGTGAAAAAAGTGAGAAAAGAAATATGGTGTTTCTAAATCACATAAATGTGTAAAAAAGAATAAAAAGAATAAAGCATAAAAAGAAAATAAAAAAGAATAAAAAGAAAAGAAATGAAAAAAAGAGAAAGGAGATTAAAATATTTTGGAAAATAATGATGTATATGTGAGAACGACGTAACTTTAAAAAAAAAGAAAAAAGTATTTAGCAAGATGATAGGTGTGTGTGTGTGTGTGTGTGTGTGTGTGTGTGTGTGTGTGTGTGTGTGTGTGAAAACTAACTTGTTGAAAATGAATAAAAAAGAAAAAAAAAATAGTATGTAATGTAATAATGGATGTTTCTGTTAAAACCGTAACAGGATAAAATAAAACAAAGAAAAAATAATAAAAGAAAATGAAATAAAGTAGTAAATTTATTTATATACGTATGATGAAAAACTTTAAAAGGACAAATATATATATATATATATATATATATATATATATATATATATATATATATATATATATATATATATATATATATATATATATATATATATATATATATATATATATATATATATATTTATAGTAAAATTATTGATGTATGCGTGAAAATCGTAACTTGGAAGGGATGAAAAAAAAAATGCAGTAAAATTACGGATGCGTACATGAAAAATTTGTCTTTTTTTTTTTTTTTCTTACATAAATTTGAGGCTTGCTTTTCATGCAGCAAGATCACTACCTTTGGGAGAAAGAGAAAATGAGGAGAAAAAAAAAAAAGAAAGAATGTTGCAGTAAAATTTCTACGTATAAGTGAAAAATGTTACTTCAAAAGCATTAAACAAGAAAAAAAGAGAAAAAAAAAAACGGAAAATATGTAGTAAAATAATGGATGTATATATGGAAAAATACAAAGAAAAAAAATATACAATAACTATGGATGTTTGTGTGAAAAACGTGACTCGTGCAAGAGGATAAAAGACAACAAAGGAAAAAAAGAAAAGGAACACAATCATCTCATAATGTAATAATGTATATAAATGTCAATCCATAACATGTTCAAGAGGATGAAATAAAGAAAAGAAAAAAGAAAAAAAACTATGTTGTAGAAAAAAATATGTACATAGCATGTGTGAAAGAAAAAAATGATGAATAAGAATAAGGAAACGAAAAAAATAAAATAATAAAAGTAAATAAAAAGAATAAAAACGTAACATATAAGATAAAAAAAAATAAAGAAAAAAAATATATGGATATTTGTGTGAAAAAGATTACTTGTGCAATAGGATAAAATGAAACAAAGAAAAGAACTAAAAAGAAAAAAAAGAGTGAAAAGTATAACTCCTTGAAGAGAATAAAAGAAAAAAAATTCTAAATTAAAACGTGAAAAAAATTGAAAATAAAATCTTTTAATACAATGATGTATATAAGTGTGAAATCGTAAGCTGTCCGAAATAAAGAAAAAGGAAGAAACAAAAGAAAAAAAGAATAAATATATGTTCTGTAAAAATATATATATAATATGTGTGCAAAAGGAAACTTAATGATAAAAAGAATAAAGGAAAAAAATAATAAAAAATAAAGGAAAAAATGTGTAAGAGGTTAGAAATAAAAAAGAAAAAAATATATAGTAAAATTATAGAAATTTACAAAAAAAAGACAATTGTTGAAGAAGATAGCAAAAAATGAAAATACAAAGAAGAGGAAAATTCGTTCAAGAGGATGAAATGAAAAAAAAATAAATAAAAAAATTTGTAAATTATGTACGTGTGAAAATCTTCACTTGAAAAGGAGAAAAAAATAACGAAGAAAAAGGAAGAAAAAAAGATAATATAGATGTATGTGTGAAAAATTGAACTTTATAAAAAGGATACATGTATTCTTATCCACAAGAATTTCAGTTTTGTTATCTATGCAGTAAGAACATTGTTTTATTTGAAGATGATAAAAAGACATGCAAAAAAAAAATAAGGAAGAAAGAAAAGCAAAAAGATTGTTGTTGTACAAGAAAAAGAAACAAAACAAGAAAATGTAGAAAATAATTGATGCATATGTGAAATAAAAACTATGTTGGAGAATAAAAAAAATAAAAGACGCAAAAAAATAAAGGAAAAATAAAAATAAAACATCTTGAAAAAAATATCTATATAGGAGTGAAAAACGTAACTTATTCGATACGATGAAGTAAAGAAAAGAAAAAAAAATATGTATACATCTGTGAAAGAAGAAACTTGAAAATTTGAAAAAAAAGCAAAAATGATAAAAAGGAAAAAAAGTGTATTAGTAGTAAAATTAAGTATACATATGTGAACAAAAAAAAAATCAATAGGGTAAAAATAAAAAAAAAATAAAAGAAAGAAAAGACATGCAGTAGAATTATGGTTGTACTACGTGTAAGTTGTTGAAGAGAACAGATTGTCTTTCTCCTACAAGTATATGAGTTGTTTTTTCATGCAGTAAGATCATTAATTTTGTTGCATTTAAAAAAAAAAATTGATATGCTACTCGCCTTGAAGAGAGAAAAAAAGTATGTAGCAAGATTATACATATATTTGTGAAAAACGTAACTTGTTGAAAAAGAGCGAAAAAGAAAAATACAAGAGTAATAAATAAAACACAGAAAATAAATAGAGGAAGAAATAAAAAAGATAGAATAAGAAAATAAGAATAAAAAATGTAATAAAATTATGTATATACATATGTGAAAACCATAATTTCAAAAGGATAAAAAATAACAAAAAGGAAGAAAAGAAAGACATTATGGATGCATGAGTTAAATGTGATGAATTTCTTTTTACCAACAAAAATTTGAATGCTGTTATCCATGCAGCAAGAAAATAATTTTATGAAAAAAAATAAATAAAACAACAAAGCGAAAAAAAAAGAAAAAAAGAAAAAAAAGAATATGATGTAATACAAAAAGAAAAAAATAGGGAAATATGTAGTAAAATAATGAATGTAGATGTAAAAAAAAATTGTAAGAAACGAAAAAAAAAAAAATATATATATATATATATATATATATATATATATATATATATATATATATATATATATATATATATATATATATATATATATATATATATATATATATATATATATATATATAACACGCAATATAATTATGGATGTTCTGTGTGTGATAAACCAAACTTGGCGGCAGATATGTCTGCCAGTCGCCTTGAAGAGGTTCCCTTTGCTCTTGAAGAAGTAATGCCCGCTCCGAGAGACGCCACTCAAGAGAATTGAGAGAATAATGATGAAAACAGTCAAAGTACGTGAAAAAAAAAAGAAGATTAAAGAAAAAGAAAATCAAAATAATGTATATGTGTGAGAAAAAAAAATGTAATTTGTTGAATAAGATGGAACCCCCCAAAAAAGTACAAAAGAAAAAAATGCTGCAGATTTATGAATATGTGTGGAAAATGTAATTTGTTTAAGAGCATAAAAGAATATAAAAATAAAAGGAAAACGATATATAAGTTGTAAAAAAATTACGTATATCTGTGTGTGAAAAACGTAATTTGTTGAGAAGGATAAATTGTTCTTTTTACACACTACAATTTATTTATTTTTTTTTTCCAAGCAAAGATATTATTATTTGTCGCAATGAAAAAAGAAACAAAAAATAAATAAATAAATAAATGTATTTCAGCATCTAATTAAAATTAAATGACTGCGTATGTTTAGCAAGGGTGTGTTCGCTTTACAATGATAACAAAGATGAGATTATAAGAGGAGGAGGAGGAGGTGGAGGAGGAGGAACTGGGGTAAAGGGATTTAGACACACCTGGCGTGTGGTGCTGGCTGCCTTGCGAGTTGAGGAGCACGTATGGAAGGAAGTTTGCGTGAGAGAGAAGCTGCCACAGAAGTTATCAGAAGAGCGAGGAGCATATGAAGCAATCACATTATCATGCTTCCTCTCGCGCCTTTTTCCGTCTCTCTTCTTTACAATGCTTTTTCTCCCTTTACTCGTATTTTTATTTTTCCCTTCTGCTATTCTTCCCTTGTTTGCTTTCGTACTTACTTTCTCTCTCTGCACGCGTTACTTTCCTTGCAATCGTGGGTTAGTGGATGTGCAAGGCAGGGAGAAGGATTTGGTGTATATTCTTCCTTTGAAAATATCCTTATACTGTTTCCTCCCCCTTCTTCTCTCTCTCTCTTCCCCCTTCTCTTCCTCTTCCTCCTCCTCCTTTTCTTTGTCTACATAGTTTTTCTACTTTTATCTTCTTATCTTCCTCATATTTCATTAATTTTTCCTTCTTTTCTCTTTATCCTTTTCTTGCCTTTCTCCTTTTTCCTCGTCTCCTTTTTTTTGTTGTTCCTCTTCTTTTTCCTTGTAACTAATTTCTTCCATACTTTCTTTTTTTTCCTTGTCTTCTCCTCCTTCTATTCCTTGTATTCTCCTCTTGCGTCCCCTTCTCCTCCACCTCCTTTCAGCTTCTTCTAATCATTATTGTCATTATTGTTACTATCATTATAATTACTACTATTATTATTATCATTACTAGTATCAGTATTATTATTATTTTTTTCCTCCTCCTCCTCCTCCTCTTTACCCTCCTCCTCAGTACTCCACCCACGGTATAGGAACACCCCTTTGTGCACTTTCACCACTTACACTTACTAACCCTTTGTTGACGCCGAGAGACATCCACACACTCATCCAGGACTCCCTCCCACACAACCTTCTCATTTCAGCACATTTCCCAGCCGGTATCTCCCTAATCCCATGGAACCTCCTTTAAGTCCCCCTCATCCGACAGTCCCGTTTTTCTTCTTTATTCTTAGTCCAGCTTCCCTTTTCCCTGCCGCTTGTTTTCCGAGTATCAGTTTACACGTCCTGTTTCTTGCTGGCCTCGACCTCTGCTGCCCCGTGCTATATCAAAGTTAATTAACTGACGCCGTTTATAATGTAGTACGTGGTATCAGCCCCATTATGACTGTGTGTGCTTGTGTGTATGAAGGCACTGCTGTTTATGCCTCTGGGTTCATCTGTCTCTGCCATCTCATTGACTTGCTGGTTTGTATCAGGGTTATTTAATTGTTCCCGTATACTGCTATCTTATTTGTTGCTGCGGCTTATGAAAAAAAAAAAAAAAGAGAAGAGAAAGGAAAAGACATTTGTTGCCATCCCTTAATCCCGCCTCTTTAAAAATAAAAGACAAAGAATCAAGATACTCTTAAAATATTAGTGTATATTTTTCTCTGTCCTTGTGTTCCTTTTATCATTCAAGTCAATTTTTTTTATAAAGATAATTGTACCTTCAACCAAAAAATACCTAACTATCTAGCTTTTTTTTTTATTTGTAATACGTATGTATGAATGTGTGTGTGTGTTTGTTTGTCTGTCTGAATGTGGGAGAAGTAGTACGAAGTTCTATCTAAATGTACGTATGTTCCTGTTTGTCTGAATGTAGGTATGTATGTTTGTCTGTATGCCTGTCCGTTTGAATGTGCGTCTCTCTCTCTCTCTCTCTCTCTCTCTCTCTCTCTCTCTCTCTCTCTCTCTCTCTCTCTCTCTCTCTCTCTCTCTCTCTCTCTCTCTCTCTCTCTCTCTCTCTCTCTCTCTCTCAAGCCCTCAACACCCCACATTAGCACCTCAACGGACCCTAAACACAACTGACAGCCGCACCAATCACGTTCTTCACCTTTAACATCAACACGAACTCATTTCTCTGCGAGACAGAGTACTGGGCACACATGTACGTGAGTCTGGGAACAGCCAGGCGAGGAGCTAATGTATGTGAAGGTGCCACCTAGAATTCGCCAGGTGTGAAGGGTTCCCCGCACTGAGAACTCGTGCCAAACTCCCAAACACAGACCTGCTCGTATGTTCAATGTTCTATAATAAACGAAGTACATTTTATATTTAATGTTGCACGTGAGAATGGTTTACATTTGTCTCAGGTCTTTTCTATATTAGCTTAGGGGCACTTCCGGCTTACTAGGACCAGCTGCTGTTGAAGGCTTTTATGTATACTAAGTGGAAAGAAAGAATAAGACGCTGGGAAACTGAAGAAACAGATGATAAGATTTAGTAGTGGAAAAAAAAAAGCAAAAAAGAAAGAAATGGAAGAAAAAATTAGAGAGGTTTGAATACACTTTTCAACTCAAAGATAAATACATGAGCTCAATGGAAGAACGAACAGCAGCATACCTGATGGCCCTTACGAGACTGTTTGTGATAAGCTACAGTAATCTAATCTAAAACAAGAGATGTATGATGGTGAAGATGAAAGAAACTTGGGGGGTGTTGGTGAACATTCTTATGCTGCGACTGTAATTATAAAGTTATTAATTATTTAGTCACACCTGCGTTTACATGATCACCCCCCCCCTCTCTCTCTCTCTCACCATCACCACCCCCTCTCCACCTCCTGTTACCAGCAATCACAATCAAGAGAACCACATCCTTGCTCCCACGCTCCGCCCCTTCCACCACCCCTCCTCCTCCCATTCCCAGCCCCCACCACCACCCCTTCCCCTCCACCCCGCAGGACGCGACTGGCATAATCTCTTCTACTTGTCAATTCCGTGACGAATCGCCCCGAGTCCTTGTGGCGCCGGCTGGACACAGGACATGACGGTCGTGTGTGTGTGTGTGTGTGTGTGTGTGTGTGTGTGTGTGTGTGTGTGTGTGTGTGTGTGCGTGTGTGTGTTCATGTTGAATAAAAGGACTGATAGACAAAAGAGGGGCTGTGATGAATGGGATTGCTTTTTATGGATGTGTCACAGTAGAAGTAGGAGTATTAGAGTTGCAGTAGTAGTAGTAGTAGTAGTAGTAGTAGTAGTAGTAGTGGTGGTGGTAGTAGCAGTAGTAGTAGTAGTATGTGCTGTTATTGTTGTAACCATCGTCGTCGTCATCACTGTTGTCGTTGTTGTTGTTGTTGTTGATGGTGGTGGTGGTGGTGGTGTATTCAGGGTTTGTGTCCAGGGTGTACACAACATCCTAACACATAATTTGATTTATATGTAATTCTTGTCTGAAACAATATTTTACTAGTTACAAAATGATCACTTCATCCAGTCTTTATCAGTTCTCCTCCCAGAACCCTTCCTTAAAAGTTTTATAAGTTTGTTGCCTCAATTCATATTCAGCTCAATGAAGAGGCTGTCATCGATGAAAGATGTATAGAACATATGTATCTTAAGAGATGTGAGTGAGTCCATTATCAAAGAGACACAGGGAGGGAGAGAGGACGGTGATTCGTGTGGCGATTGAATTTGGAGCGTTTTTCTCACATAATAAATTATGTGTGGGCTATATATATTTTGACTTTACACGTCACTCTCATCCTGATGTTTCTTATTTACTATTTATCACTTTCTTTCATCAAACTCTCACTGTATAAGGAAAAAAAAAAGCTGTACTTGGCATAGTATTTTCGTAAAAAACTAACAATAAGAATAAAATATTGTTATTCCTGCGAGTAAGAGAGAAAAGGACTGATCGAGATACGGAAAGACGCAGCGACACATGGTTATAAGGAACAAAAGCATAGAAAGGACGATAGAGGAATGACTCTGTGGAGGAACAAGGAAGGGTTAGGGCGCGGCGAGGAGAGCGAGGCAGGTGTGAAGCAGGAGAGAAAACACCTTGATGTTTAGAAAAGTCAGGCGGTGGAGGAAGGAACAATTATGAGACGAGTAGCAGTGGTTGGAAGAAGACACGAGTGGGGCTGAAATTCTGTGAGAGGAGGTTGGGAAGGTGCAAGAAAGGAAGGGAGGGAGGGGCGCCGGAAGGGAAGGGATGTTAAGTGGAACCATGCTGAGTGGAGAGATGAGTGAGGCTGAGTGAGTGAAAGAGGGAGAGGGAGAGTTGGAGCGATACTGAAGCTAAAGTGAGTGATTTCACAAAAACAAAGTGAGATTAGGAAACAGGATCATGATAATAATAATAATGATAATAATAATAATAATAAATAATAATAATAATAATAATAATATGAAAGCGAGCGTCATTATTCAGAGAGAGAGAGAGAGAGAGAGAGAGAGAGAGAGAGAGAGAGAGAGAGAGTCAGGAACAGGAAGAGGTAGTGGAGAATAGAAGAAAGAGAAAAAAAGATGAATCGAAGGCTATAGGAAGGTGAGACAAAGGTGAGGGAGATAAATTAGCAGTTAGTGGGAAACGGTCCAAGGGTGAAAGAAGCCATCCATTAGTTAGAGAAAAGGTGGAAGAGAGGTGTCAGGAATCAGATAAGTAGCGAGAGAGAGAGAGAGAGAGAGAGAGAGAGAGAGAGAGAGAGAGAGAGAGAGAGAGAGAGAGAGAGAGAGAGAGAGAGAGAGAGAGAGAGAGAGACGCTAGGCTACAGATGTGTCATTCACTCAAGAGGTACCAAGGCCAGAGAAGATGCAAGGTGTAAGGTGGGAACCCGTGGTGGCTCATGAAGGGGGGTGCGGATGCTGTGGAGGTGGGGGAGGCATTGGGAGGCGTGTGGGTGAAGAGGAGGGAGAATAAGGGAGGAGGGTGGGAAGATGAGGAGGGTGGGAGTGCTACCGGGTGCTGTAGAGCCTTATAAGCACTTCACTGATGCCTATCGTGGATGCTGCACTGTCCATTGTATCCCTCCCTGCCTCCCTGACTCCCTCCTGCCTCTAATCCTCACTGTACCAAAGCTGCTCCCAACTTCTCACTCATCTATTTTTATCTCTCGCTTTCATCCTTTCCCTCTCTGTTACTCATCGTTTTCCTCTCTTCCTCACTCTTGTTTGTTTTTTTTTCATTTGTATATTTCTCTTTTATTTGATATTTCACTGCGTTTTTATCTTTTATTTTGTGTTTTATTTATTTTCTTATATTCGTTTTTTTTTTCGTTCTTCCATGACTATTGTGTTTTGTTTTTCTTTCATTCCTATTTATCCGTTCTATCCTTCCAGTCCTTTAGTGTATTTATATATTTTTTTTCTAAGTTTCTTTCCTACCTTTCCTTTCCTCCATTTCCCCGTACATTCATACATCACATACCTCTTTTCCTCTCACATATATCTTCCCTTTCTCTTTTTTGTTCCCCTCCCTTTCCTTCCTCTGTAATGTCTTTTCCTTTTTTTTCTTTTTTACATTATATTCATGTTTATTCACGTATATTTTTTTTTCTTCCTCCCTCTGAACTTTTTAATCCTTCCATACAGTCTGCTTCCATCTCTCATGTCTCTCTCTCTCTCTCTCTCTCTCTCTCTCTCTCTCTCTCTCTCTCTCTCTCTCTCTCTCTCTCTCTCTCTCTCTCTCTCTCTCTCTCTCTCTCTCTCTCTCTCTCTCTCCACTGCATCCCTTCACTCTTCTCTCGTATCTATATAATGTCTTCCCTTTTCTCTCATTTTACGCTTTCTTTCACATATCAAACTCCTTTCCCTTGACATTAATTCCTTCTTTAACTCTTAAATTCTATCTTATAATCTTTTATCTATATAACTCATTACCTTTCTTTTAATATTCATTTGTTTATACGCTTCCTATCATCGTAATGTGTGTCTGCCTTCACTCTACACAGCACATTACCATAACAAGCATTTATACTCTCCAAGTGGTTATAGATGTCAACTTCTTTTTATTTTATTTTGTATTAAAGTTATTTTCTCATCTAGCATTATAGTTTGTGTGATTTAGTATGGTAAAATGTAACGGCCTAATCCGCATCTAAAGGCCTGTTGCTGTTAGAAATTGTTAGTAATTCCCTGTAATAATCTTTCTACATGGCGGTACTCCTCAGTCACTACACTTAACCCTTTTCAATTTTTCTCTTGTATCTATGAAATTCCTTCCCTTATTCTCTATTTCATCTTTGCATTCTTATGTTTTAATTTTTTTTCTCTTGTATATGTCAAATTCCTTCCCTCACTCTCTAGTTCATCTTTGTAGTCTTTTTCCTATCTTCGTATTTCACTCATCTCCATACCACAAACTTAAGATCCACGTCTCAACAAATGAAACTCTTCGCTCCTTCCTTATCCTCTTCACAACACTTGCATATGCTGTTCCCTATACCTCCTTGTACTTCCAACCCTTCCCGCGCCGCACCCTCACCTTCACTTCCCCGCCAGCCTTCCCTTTCTTCACACTGTCATTCCGCTAATTAGAGGCGATGGGGTCAGATGATGTACCGCGCGGGGAGATCGACACCAAGACTATGGGGAGTCTCCAGGTTTGGCGAGTGGGGAGGGGGCAGGCCACGAATGGGGCAGCCAAACGAGGCGTGATGTGAAGCCTCTATTTACTATGCTTTCCTTCGCCGCGTGTAGCAAAGGGAAATTGCTCCTAGGGTAAGGGGCGCGGAGGTCGTGTGCAGCCTGGCGGGGTCTCATATTTTGAGTGTCTTCATTAAAATGTTACTGTTGGTCTTACTGCTTCCTCCTGTTATTGTTGTGGGTTGTGACTCTCTTTTTTGCTTGTTCTGTTGTCTTTCTGGTGCTCTCTCTCTCTCTCTCTCTCTCTCTCTCTCTCTCTCTCTCTCTCTCTCTCTCTCTCTCTCTCTCTCTCTCTCTCTCTCTCTCTCTCTCTCTCTCTCTCTCTCTCTCTCTCTCTCTCTCTCTCTCTCTCTGTCAAATACTTGGATTTCATATATTCTTTTCTCTCTTAGCCAAACATTTATTAATTGTTTTCTTGTCTTGATAATGAAAAAGAAATCTCGAGACGTTAACTTGACAGACGCAGGTATTTGCTAAGAACACCAATCACAGCCACAGCCACGCTCTGTCTCGCTCGCAGCTTCACCCTCCCTTGCTCACCTTACCCTTCCTCCCTTACAGTCTAACCATCCCTCCCTCACAGCCTCACCCTTCGTTCCTCATAACCTCACCCTCCCTTACTCACCTCCTCACTCTCCCCAACATCCTCACTCTACCTCCCTTACCTTCACCCTCCATTGCTTATACACACATCCTCCCTCCCCTACATCATTACTTATATCCGCACAATCTCACCTTACCTCCCTCACATTGTCACTAACTCGCTTACATCCTCACTTTCCCTTACAGCTTCACTCTCCCTCCCTCACCTTCACCCTCCTCAGCCATCGTTGTTCGTTACACACACACACACACACACACACAACAACAACAACAATAACAACAACCAAAGAAGAAAATGTTGCGCTTTTAGATTCAGGTTTGATTACTCTTCGCGTTCGCTATACGTACAAAGTTCTCATTCTCGGTATTATTTTTGCGAGAAGTCATAAATACTTGTTACCCAGTGTGAATATATGAATGCCAAACACTGAGGGATAAATGTAAGAGGAGACCTGATATTTGTAGCCTCCGTTAGTAAAATATACACCACTACGTACTTCTTCCACTGGTGATTCTGGTTTGATATTCGCCTATCAGTGTTTCTACTACACTTTCGTCACACTTCCCATCCTTCCCTCAACTTAGATTTTCCCTCCAGTAAAAATAAATATCACTACTTCTTGCTCCTGTGATTCTGCTTTGTCATTCGCCTCTCAGTGCTTCCACCACCCTTTAGTCACACCTCCAATCCTTTCCTCCAGTTTTATCTTTTCCCAACAGTTCCTTTCTTTTTGAGAGTCCCTCCTACAACCTTACAATCATCTCTCAAGGCCTCTGATTACACACTGCACCACCTTTTCCAGTCCGCCCTTTCTGGCAGTTTGTTCTCTTGTCCCTTCTTACACGCCTTTCACCTCTACTCTCCCTCCCTTCCTCGCTCCTTGCTTCCTCGCCCTCTACATCCTGCTCAGCCCCTCCCAGATCCTTAAGGGCCAGCGGGCAAATGTGTGATGTACAAAGCGTTGGGAAGGAAGCGCCATACATCACGCCAAGCAGACACCTTAGATTTACTGCTTGTTTACCTGCGAGGAGGCTAATGGACATGACCTAAAATGTGGAGGCTAGGACACCATCTGAAGGAACTGTGTGTGTGTGTGTGTGTTGAGACAGAGAGAGAGAGAGAGAGAGAGAGAGAGAGAGAGAGAGAGAGAGAGAGAGAGAGAGAGAGAGAGAGAGAGAGAGAGAGAGAGAGAGAGAGAGAGAGAGAGAGAGAGAGAGAGAGAGAGAGAGAGTTTTGAATTAATTTAGCCGCATTTATCCTTGCTCTCTCTCTCTCTCTCTCTCTCTCTCTCTCTCTCTCTCTCTCTCTCTCTCTCTCTCTCTCTCTCTCTCTCTCTCTCTCTCTCTCAAACCCCCTTTCCTTCCTTTCCCACAATCCCTTCCCCCATTAACTTTCCTCACCCACCACCCCGCGATGGCTACACAGATTAACTCATCACAACCCTCCAGACCCCCGGCCCGGATGACAGGTATCCCCCCGCAGCTCCTCCTGAAACCACCGCCTCCTCCACGGTGACTTGGGCCAAAGCGTCCTCGATGCCGCGCCGATAAGCGATACACGAGCGAGGACTGTGTTGGTGCTCTTATCGAAGAAGGGTTTAGGGTATTGATATGTAATCTAGACGTGGGATTCTGTGACGCGTGAAGTTTTATGTTCATGTAGAGTTTGTAGACTGCAGATGCGTTGTTGTACTGTGTTTTTATGTGGTTAAGGTATACATGATCTACACGCAGTACAATGTATACTAAACGTACACATTACCATATCAATATTTATTTATAACCTCTCCCCTAAAAACAACGGTGGCTGCAGCAAACACCATCTCTTTTTTCCGTTGACGTACTGCGGTTAGTTTTTAAGTGTAATACCGAATAGTGTTGTGGAACCAGTGAAATTAAACAGCTTATTAAAGACTTGAAGGATTTATGTTGTTATAAAACTTTCCGTAATTTTTTGTAATGAAATAAGAAGAGCAACCCTGAGATGCATAAAATATAATCCCATAATGAAATAAGGTAAACAAAACTGAGATGCACAGAAAAGAGGAGTTAGGACCCACATCCTTCCTTTAAGAGGTGAAAGGCGAAGGACGGCCACAACACCAGCACAGTTGCCATCTCCCCTCGCGGATTGCAAGACAGACGTGGAGTTCCGTTTCATGTCTGTGGTCAGCTTAACGCGGGTTACATAATCTTCCTCCTTTGTACCTCAATAACTGACTAACTCCGTGCTCTGTTCCACTCCCGCCTTTCCTTGTTTCGCTATCTCATTAAAGCAAGAACTAGCTAACCAATAATATTTTTTCACCACAATATTCTCTTCAGCAGCGTCTTTTTATGTAACAGGTGCACTGGCTAAGGGCTACAAAACTATAATCACAATGTAATTTGTTTTTTTCTTATTTTTGCTCAAGACTCTTAGAAATATTAACGGCCTAGAAAAGACAGAATTGAACTGACTCACTTTTTTCATTCTGCATGTCAAAGCAAACATTGGTTTTACAGTAATCTGAATTTTGACAAAAGGTGACCATAGCAGTGAAAGGGTCAAGCATCAGCGGGATAATGGAGCAGAATGTGGTGCGCAACTGTTGCGTGTATACCTGTGCGTCCAGGTATATTGACATGCGAAGTCAGGGCAAGCCACCCGGAGAATGGCAGGCGGGGCAGCAGGCGTGGCGACTAGTATGGGGGGAGAATGAAGAATATACTTAAGTCTTCTCGACGTATTAAACTTATGACTCCATCAACACACACACACACACACACACACACACACACACACACACCAGAATTTGCATATTGAATTAAGCATGACAACCTTCCTGACTATTCAATCTGTCTCAGACTTCGCTGTTTCAGTTTCGCAGTTTCCATTTTCTATAAATTTATCAAGTGAAAGAGCGTAGGTTATTTTCTGAAAGCGTCTCTTAACACTTTTCTCCAGGCTGTTTGTATACTGTAAGTTCAGATAACAAAAGTATTAGGCATATTATTTCTTTCAGAGGTGCATTATAACCAATTTTAGTTTCTTTCTTTATGCATGATAATCTTTAAAAAAACATAATTTGTTAGTTCAACGCAGACTATTGGCAATGCTCGAAGTGTCCTTAAACTATTTAACGACCCATTACCTTCCCTCGCCCTCACAGACCGCGACGAGTGTCAGGTGAACAATGGCGGATGCGAACACTCCTGCAAGAACACCGTGGGCTCCTTCATGTGTTGCTGCAGCCCGGGGTACAGACTGAGGCGTGACGGCCGCACGTGTCAAGGTGGGGCTTTCCCCATTCTATTGCTCTCCACTACTTTCTTCATTGAGATAATCAAGTAAATGCTTCCCTCTCTCACTCGCAAACTCATCACCCCTACGAGTTTATGAATAGGTGGTACTTTTAAACACGGTAAGGTTATTCAGGGAATGGGTTGAGCGACAGTAATGACATTTATCTCTTATTCTGATACTATTGGCCTCATTTCTATATTTTCCTTTTCTTCTTCTCTACTATAGCTGATTAACTTCATTCTAGTCTTCTCCTCCGTCTTTCATCTCTTTCTTCAGTTTTTATTTTTTCCTTACTTCTTCTTTAACTTTTTTTATTCTTTCATTTCCTCCTCCTTTTAGTCGACCACGCTTCATTTCCCCCTTAATGTATCTCTTTCCATACGAATACTGAAGTGTTGGTGAACCTGAGTGTTTGTGTGTGTGTTGCATGGGAAAACACCAAAGTGAAAGCCTGAAGTTGTGAATGAATGAACGGAAGAAAACACGAATGAGTCATTCAGTGAATACATGGACCCGGTGAGCGAAAGAGTGAGCAAGTGAGCAAGTGAGTGAATTCAGTCTTCTGTTTATCATTTTAATCTATTTTCCTCTAACTTTATTCTTTATTTTCCTCTTTATGCTTTATCTTTTATCTTTATTCTTAATATTCATTGTTTATTATAGATGTGAATGAGTGTGAGTTTCACAACGGCGGATGCTCTCACGAATGTGCCAACACTGTGGGCTCCTACCGCTGTCTCTGTGGTCCCGGGAGCCGCCTGATGCCCGACGGACGCACCTGTGTTGGTAAGGCCAGGGAGGACGGGAAGACAGGACGGAGAAGGCAAAGTAAGTGGGAGGGACAAGAGGAGGATGAGAGGAGAAAAACTGAGAGGATGAAGAAGTGAGATGGTGTGACGAGAGGCAGGAAATAGAGGAGGAAGATGGCAGTGAGAAAAGGGAACGTGAGGAAGGAACGAAGAGTAGATTGTAGAAACTAGAACAAAAGAAGGGAAGAGTAGAGGGAAAACACAACGTGGAGAAAGAAGGGAAGACAAAATTTAATATATTAAAGTAGTGAAGAAGAGAATAGAAGAAAGAGACGAGAGAGAGAGAGAGAGAGGAGAGGAGACGAGAGGAGAGGAGAGGAGAGGAGAGAGAAAGAGAAGGAAAGGGTAAAGGATAGATTAATTAATATAGGCATAAAAATCTAAAAAAAAAAAGTATGACAAGAAATAAACCAAGAAATAATGAAGTACAGGAAAAGTCAAGTCAAAGGTAATCAGATGTAATCTATGGGCAAAAACGCCCAAGATTTTTCTGACTTAAATTCTAAGATCCACACACAAGCGCCGAGCAGTGAGTGTGTTCGTCTCGCCCTCGCAGCTTCGCCCTCTTGTGCCACGAGACGCAGACCTAACATGGCGTGTCGTCTTGCAGGTGAGGCTTCGTGTGGCGTGAGGAATGGCGGCTGTGACCATTACTGCGACGACACCGCGGGCAGGCCAAAGTGCTCCTGCCGGCCCGGGTGAGTTGTGCAGCGAGCCGTTCAGTACTAGTGATAGGTGATCTTTATGGGAAGGTCAGCGTGCTCAGACCCGTATTCAGAAACGCTTTATTACTCTCACCACGACCATTTTCAAAGACTATAGAAATGACTAGCTGGTTTCGCAAAAGTCTTAATCTGTCACCACAACCATAGAAAAAAAAATAGATAAATAAATAAATAAAAACTTCTGTAACTTCAACCAAAGCATTTTGAAAGTAGTGAAGGTTCTCAGTGTCATGCTAAGGCGTGACTAGAATAAATAGCTGGTATTTGTAGCCATTCCTAACCTTTTCTTGTGCAAATGCTTCTTTTCCTGTCCATCTTCAATTCCAACACCAATAAAGCGGTACTCGTAGCTCGCAAACTTTTCAAATAGTTGGTTCTTTTCTGATAAGTTTTCATTTCACAGTCGTATATTATTATTTTTTTTTCATGATATTAGCCGTGTTGATGATCAGCTACATTGTAACACACATTATACTGTATAAAATAATGCCTGTTCCTTCCTACAAACACCTGATTCCCACCACCAGTGATCATATGGTATAATCCCCAAGAGCATAGGAATCAAGGAGAACTTGTATTATTATATACATTTATTATAAATCCTATTAGTAAGGACTGGAGTATTTGCATTTCAGCCACCATTTTTAAACGCTGACAACACCGTGTGACTCATCGCCACGACATGGACACGATACACTGAAAAACCTCTCTCCTGATCTGTAAGTTGTCCATGCTCTTGGTAAGATTTGAAATGAGAGCTAGTTCCTCAGCAAATAGCGTCGAATAATTATAGAAGATAGAGGATTTGTTTCATTATTTGAATATGATACTAACAAACAAGTGTTCGCTAGGAACTTCAACGCGACGGGAACAAATGACCCAAGTGACGCTGAAAGTTTGGTATGCAGCTCGTAACCGTATTATTTGAATGGCTGCTTATTGGTACAGAAGGTAAATAATGACCAAGTTTACGTAACACTGATTTATGGCCAATTAAACGAAAATATTTATTACCATTGTGATGGGATGCCACCTCCTGCTGGTATATTGGAAGGGCCATTAATGTTTGCTGGTGCTGTCGTGAAGAACTGGCCTTTCCTGTGGTATCATTTTTTATATAGGAAAGAAATGTATCCTTGCTCTCATGGTAGCTTAAATATTATGCATTACGAGATAAGTTGATGGAGAATTCCTGACGACAGCCTTATGTTTCAGGTACATACTTGGCCAAGACGGACGGCGATGCGAGGCGGCGGATCCCTGCGTGGTGGATAACGGTGGCTGTCAACACATCTGCCTACAAGAGCAGGGCCGTGCACGCTGCACATGTCAAAGAGGGTTTACTTTGGCTAACGACCGTGTTTCGTGTGTTGACCTTGATGAGTGTAATATACCAGGCACCTGCAGTCAGTAATGTCGGAATATCTGGGGCTCCTACGAGTGCATCTGCAACTCTGGTTACCAGCTTGGCACTGACAACAAGTCCTGTTACAGTAAGTAACCGGGAAGGCAGGCAAATTTACCTTCTGGGAAAAAAAAAAAGTCTTCAGTTAATACCACTATTTTCTAATTGTTCCCTTTCCAGTGATCGACATGGAGGTCATTAACTCTTGTCTTGAAAACAACGGTGGTTGCCAGCACATGTGCCAGCACGGGCCAGACAGAGCCATTTGCACCTGTCACCCGGGATACCAGCTACAACCTGATGGGCGCTCCTGTCAGGTGATTGTGGGAGGCTAATATATCCAAAATTATGCACCTTTTCTTTCCATCGCAAAAAAAAAAACACAGAATAAAGATGTGATAGTCGAGGAGCAATGAGAGTATGGTGACGGAAAATTTAGCTTTTTATGACCATCTGATCTTGTTGAATAAAGATTAAATAAAGCATAAGGATGTCGTTTCCGACCTCTAACCCACTTCTTGTTCTGAGAGGACCGCTTTTCCAATGGCAGGATGCGGACGAGTGTGAGGCTGGAAGCCATCGGTGCCAACAAGAGTGTGTGAATAGCGAAGGAGGCTACGCCTGCGCTTGCACACAAGGCTTCACATTGAGCTCTGACACCTTCACTTGCCTGGGTAAGTGCTTTCGACAGCTGGTGACATTCTTGATCCTCACTCCCTCTTAGAGATAGAATCTATTTTTGTGCTTTCTTACAGATGTGAATGAATGTTCAATGGAGAACGGTGGATGCGAGCACGAGTGCCAGAACACGCAAGGCTCCTTCACGTGTTCTTGCCGCAGAGGCTACGTTCTGGTCGACGAAGTCCACTGCGATAGTGAGTTCTGGACTCCTGATTCTTTAGACTACACAGTTACTATAGAAACTTTGGAAGTTGGTTTACGAACACAATTATGTTCATGAGTAAGGACGTTCACGCCTAGTCTCCTCTCCAGTCTTGGGCGGTAACTACGACGTTGACTACTCTGGCTACAGCATCCGAGGCGACCAGGACATGGGTTCGACAGCCATAGAGGACTACTCGACGGTGCTGGACGGCGAGACGACCAGAAACCGTGACGCGTGGAATGACGTAACTTACGCAGAGAACAGCAAGATCATTACCCTCCAGACGCGTAAGTCAAGAAGCGCACAGCGCACACATTTGCTGTGTCTGCTTGAGTGTGTGATGTTAATGTTTGTCAGTATCACAATATCTCATTAATTTCAGAATTAGTAAAACTAAAACGAAAACTTCATGTCATACTCGCATTTTCACTGTTTTACGTAATTCTCTGATATTTGTTTATGTTTCTCCTCAGTTTTTAAAGATCCGTGCAAATATTACTTTAATTCATCACAAAACTTTTAAACATTCGTGCTTACTTATAATGACTGACGAAGAGTGGCAGGCGGAATGAAATTGAAGGAATGGAAGACGAGTGAACATCAATATATTGTATGAAACGTGTCCCAGTGTCAGCATGAGATTCTGTCCTACAGGTTGCGTCCCTGGACATTTTGGACCTAACTGTTCCCTCACGTGTAACGACTGTCCCGGGGAATGCGACAGCTCGGGGTGTGTGTGTCCCCCGGGCAGGACTGGACCCATCTGCGAACTTGAGTGTCCCTCGGGTTTCTACGGACCCATCTGTAACGAGGCGAGTCCTGCTTACCGAGTATAACTAAATATGGCCCGATGGATCCATCACTGCACTTGTAAAACTGCAGTAAATGTTACATAAAAATTACAATTGGCCATTTTTCTATCAACACGCTTTTCCTTATGATCATAAAGGCTATTTTTTCCTGATAGGTGTGTCGCTGTGAGAACGGCGGCACATGTGATCCCGTGACTGGCAACTGCACGTGTCCACCAAGCGTGTCCTTAGAATTTTGTGAAGACGGCTGCCCTGCAGGTGCCTTGTTTCCGTCCTTTCTTCTTTCATTGCTGCATTGTATTGAAATAATCTATTCAACGGGAAGCACAGGAACAGGAAGTAAAAAGAATGTTAAATATAATTTGTATAAATTATCTTTTATAATGAACTTTTAGCTCCGCAGACCGGAGTCAATATTATACTCGAGCACACAACCATGATGATGATCGTAACCTTTACTTCCCAGAGTGGGGTGTGCGAGTGTAAAGCAGGATATGTTGGCATTGACTGCTCCAAAGAGTGCCCAGAAAGTGGGAAAGTGGGGCGCCGGGTGTCTGCATGAGTGCCAGTGTGCCAATGGAGCCACGTGTCACCCCGCTACAGGCGTCTGTGGCCTACACTGTCCCCCAGGATTCATGGGAACCGAATGCAACACACGTACGTTATTTTCATACTTTCATGAGAATATCCCTAACACGTACATACAACACGAGTAAATGATGACAAGACTCTCTTGACAGCGTGTCCGGCTGGTCACTATGGACCGGGGTGTATCAAGGCGTGTATGTGCGGCCTGCGACCCTGCGACCCAAGCACAGGCGTGTGTCTCTGTCCGGCGGGGAACAAGGGACCAAACTGCAATCAAGGTGGGTCGTTGTACAGGCGCATTCGGCTCGCAGGCTTTTCTCTCAGGCATATACGGCATGGCTTTGCAACGTGGAGAGAAACATAATACTAACACTGTAAGGATTAACTCATCATTGACATTTAAAATATTACTCCCTCCTAGCGTGTTCTGAGGGACAGTGGGGACAAAGCTGCTTGAGGAAGTGCGAATGCCAAAACGGTGCTACGTGCAACTCTGTGACTGGAGAATGCCACTGTCAGCCAGGATATGTGGTAAGGCCTCTTTCTCTGCACCTCGTTCTTGCTGCCAAATATCGCTAAAACTATTTATGTACTACAGTGTATGTATATCAATAGAATTTTTTTTTGTGACTGCTACTTTTTACTCTTCTCAGCAGCCATGTTTTACAATAAAAAGAAAGTATTACTTCATCCGTATTTCCTTCTTCTATACTGTCTAATGGGTGCACTAGTGACTAGTATTTTACTAGTGACTGTCTTATTCTTTGAATACTGTAACCATATTTCACATTCGTTGAGCGCAGTTAGGACCCGATTAGATTTTTTTAAAGCGTGTACGTGCGTGTGCGTGTGTGTGGGAGGGCGGGGGCTCTTCATGATGGTCTTCCCGTCCTACAGGGCCCTACGTGTGAGGCAACGTGCCCCGCCGGCAGGTATGGTGTCAACTGTAGTGGAATATGTGGGTGCCTCAACGGTGCCTCCTGCGACCACAGGACTGGCCGGTGAGTGCTTGCTTTCGTGGAGCCTGAGTGTTGATAATTCAGTGACGGCCAATCACCAAGAACGAATGAAATATTTTCCAGCTTAATACCTAATGCCAGTTTGTGTATTCATGCTTATACTGGTATTTTCATCATATTTTAGAAAAGTTTCGATTTATCGTATTTCATTCATATAATTCAACGCCAGACATGATAAAGAAATAAAAAATCAATCTACATAACATTCCCTTCTCCACGTTCCTGAAGTAATTTTTTGGAGGCACAACTGTTTATTCGACTTGTGGTCATCCCCACAGGTGCCAGTGCCTACCGGGATTCACGGGTCTTAGCTGCGGTCAGCCCTGTCCCCTGGGACGATTCGGTCAGGACTGTGTACAAGTATGTGACTGCAACGACGGTGGTGGGTGTGACAAGGTGACCGGGGAGTGCACATGTGCGCCGGGGTGGCGAGGGTCTCAGTGCAAACTCAGTAAGTACGGCAGAGCTAACTACAGTAAGCCATTTCATTGCAAATATTGCAAACCCTACGGACCTTCTTAATATCTGATGTAGGAAGTTTAAATATTACCGCTTGTTACATACACCATGAATTACTTTCAGAATGCGAGGAGGGTCGCTATGGAGCAGGTTGTGCCATGAACTGTAGCTGTGCCAATGGAGGCGAATGTGACCACATTTCAGGCGCCTGCATGTGTCGTCCAGGCAAGCTAACTACTGTACACTGGAAAACACACACACACACACAATCAATGTAATGATTCAACATTTATATAAATCAGATTATTCTTGCAGGGTGGCGCGGGACATTCTGCTCCAGGCCGTGCTCAGACAGGTTTTGGAGCATAGAGTGTCGGTACCAGTGTGACTGTGATGTTGGCGCGACCTGTGACCCCGCCACGGGAGTGTGCTCGTGTCCGCCTGGCAAACGCGGCCATCACTGTTCCAACAGTGAGTACTTAGTTTCATGTCTCTGATGGATGTAGATATAAAAAAAGAAAGGGTGTCTAAGAAAATAAGAAAGCTAAAGAGATTCGTATGTTCCTGCTTTTGTTAATTAAATAGGGATTGGGAGGACCTAATTCTCATCATTAATGACTCATGGAAATGACCTCATGCCTCTCCTCGGCTGCTGTTGACACGCACAAAGGACACTTATGGGAAACATCTTGAAAGCCGAAATTTTGTTAATCATTCCTAGATCACGTAGAAATATTCGTACGGTATGAGGGCGCACCAATGACCCGCTGTACCTACAGCTTGCCCGGAGGACCGATGGGGAAGCGACTGTCAACACGTGTGTTTGTGTCATAATGGTGGAACGTGTGACCGCGTGTCAAGGGCGTGTGTGTGAACCCCGGGCTACACCGGTGCCACGTGTCAAGAGAGGTGTCCTACGGGAACCTTTGGAAGTGGATGTCAACATACCTGTTTGTGTCAGCACGGTACCAACTGTCAGCACGACACCGGGGCGTGTGTGTGTCCCCCCGGGTACACCGGCACACACTGCCAGCGAGGTAAGACCACAATGCATAATCAGGAAAACTGCGTTTTTAAGCACTATGGAGTTCTTGAACATATTTATTTATCTTATTTTATTTATTTATTTATTTTTTTTATTTGATGAGATCAGTATAAAGTAGAAATAAAAATATTTTGAGTTACGTACCTCATGTATCCCTTTATGAATACTCGAATATTTGCTTCTCATTTCAAAGACTATAAAAGTATTTCAATGGTATTCACTGGCACTCCAATACTTCGGCCTTTCAATTCCAAATTCTACTTTCTTCTTGACCTATAGTCATTTCGAAAGGAAATAAAAAAAAGTCTATCGGGACTTCTCGGATTAGTGAAAATGTATCATTCCACCATGCCGGTACTGCCTGGGTGTGAACTTTGTAAGTCAAGCGGTGATGTGAGATGTTCATTACATTTATACTAGACATTTTCTTTACAATTACTACTGTTCGTCAGTTGACTGTCTGAATGTGTGTACATCCTTTTTCTTCATGACCCTTAAAATCAATGATAAGACTTTCCAACCGTGTTTCATTAATAAGCACAAGTATAATCTTAATATCGAATGTTTCTGAACACAAGCATAATGTGAAAATATAATGACACTGGCTTGATGTTTCAGAATGCGGGCCGGATAGTTACGGTGCAGGGTGTGTCTTCAAGTGCGAGTGTCGGCACGGAGGTGAATGTGATCCTGAGAGTGGGGTGTGCAAGTGTGCCCCAGGATGGCGGGGACCACCGTGCCAGAAATCCTGTCCTAAAGGTTACTTTGGTGTCTCAGTGTACATATTCTTCAGAATTGCTACACGGTACTTGAATTTCACAAATGATAACAAACACATGAATACTCTTATGATTTCCAATATGATCACATCAGACCTCTGAAAAACAGCCAACATAATGGCGTCTTTCAGGGAAGTGGGGAGCGGGATGTGAACGCGTATGCGACTGTGAGCAAGAAGCAAGTTGCCATGCGATCACAGGCCAGTGCCAGTGTCCTCCAGGCTTCATTGGTGACAGGTGTCAGTTCAGTAAGTAGTTATACATACCTACAGTACTCAGCAGACTAAAGGCACTGTCACATGAATAGTGAACGAGTGTGGTGGCCAAGCACGCTTCTCAGCAGCTTCTCTGACGAGTGTGGTTCAGCTGGAGTTTTGTATCGTTGACGAATCTACTCGAGCAATGATAGAACTTCAGTTCCGCACGTCTACATTGTCAGTTTCCTCGCATTCTACACCACACTTACCCACTGATCAAGGCCTTAACGTAACGCATTGCAAAGGTGTCGACTAAAAACGGATGATATTGATAGTCCGCCTCTAATTGTTCCTTGGGACATTGCAGTCTGCGCTCTGGGTCAGTACGGGGAAAGCTGCAGCAAGGAGTGCCGCTGTGGGCCGTCTCAGCCGTGTGACCACGTGAGCGGGGAGTGTTCGTGTCGGCCAGGTCGCGAGGGACAGCAGTGCCACCAGTGTAAGTTAATCACACTCCAACGCCTCAGTTATCTGTTGATAGTGAATGTAATATTTGATTACCTATTCCATAATTTGATGACCATCATGAACTCTGGCACAGACTGTGCCGAGGGGCGGTGGGGCGAAGGATGTCGCCAGCAGTGCAAATGTGCAGGATCATCCCTGTGCGACCCGATGAGTGGGGAGTGTTTCTGTCCCGCGGGACTCAAGGGCAGGAAGTGCCGCAGGGAATGTCCGAGGGGCAGGTACGGCGTCGACTGTAAGCAGGTGAGCGTTTCGGGATTATGTGTTCGCTAACAGTCTTTACACGAAATTTCTCATTATGATTGGCAAGTATTCTATGAACAAATAAATGAAGAATAAATATATGAATGCTTCATTTGTTTTCGCACAAAAATGTCAGTGTAAAAATGGTGGGACGTGTGACCGCGTGACTGGCCAGTGTGAGTGTCGCGACAACTACTATGGCGCCACCTGCTCCCTCACTTGTCCCTCCGCCACTTACGGGCCAGGATGTAATCAGGTATACCATTCCATCCCCGTTAAAATGTTTTAGTATAATACTAAGTCATCACATACATATGCTCCTACAGTCGGTTCTTTCATCGACAGACGTGCGAATGTGAGCATGGCGGGGTGTGTGATGCGACAGGGGCGTGCAACTGCCCAGCAGGGTACAGTGGCACGCTTTGCGAGATCTCCTGCCAGCCCGGTACTAGGGGCCACCGCTGCAGCTCTCAGTGTCGCTGTAAAAACGACGCTGTCTGCCATCCAGGTGATGCCTCATCCTGTTCAGGTCTACTGTATATACGGCACCGAGATATCTCTTAATTTACTCATCTATCGTTGTGTTTTCTAGTTCCGTATGATTTTTCGGTAAAACATTCGGCATTTATACATTTCTGTTTATATATTATGCAAATACAGTGCATATATATATATATATATATATATATATATATATATATATATATATATATATATATATATATATATATATATATATATATATATATATATATATATATATATATATATATATATATATATATATATATATATATATAAATTTTTTTCTGAGATCTCATAACAGATATGAGTTACAAAGCGGATATTTTTGTCATGACCACGCAGCTACTGGAGAATGCCAGTGTGGGCTGGGATGGACAGGACCATTCTGCGACCAGGCGTCCGATCCAGGCATGTATGGACCTGACTGCCGCATGGACTGTGCCTGTCACCACAATGTTTCTTGCGACCGCTTCTCTGGCTGCTGCGAGTGTGGTCCCGGCAGATACGGGCGTTATTGCGAGTTAGGTTAGACTATCATCATTTTTTTTTTTATCTATCGTCTAAAGTTGACGCGTTTCAGTAATTCACAATACGGGCACGTTACTTTTTTTTTTTTTTTTACCTAATTTGCCTTTTTCTATGCCTGCAAAATAAAATTACCATTGATAAAAACAAAGAAAAGTTGTGCCAACAATAACAATAGCGGCATTTCTCACGCATGTTTTCTTTGTGGCAGTGTCCGGCAGGGTTCTATGGGGCGTATTGCACTAGTGTGTGTGACTGCCGCAACGGTGCCACGTGTGACCCTAAGACTGGCCAGTGCCGCTGTCCCCCGGGTTTTATGGGTGACACTTGTGGAGAAATGTGTCCACAAGGTAATTCAAGTTATGTTACTGTTGCAGTTGTGCCATCACCAACAAAACAGTTAATTCATTATCAAATATTTTACACAACAGGAAAAAAATAATAACTGTGTGTGTGTGTGCGTGTGTGTGTGTGTGTGTGTGTGTGTGTGTGTGTGTGTCCGAGTGCAAATATTACTGTGCCAATGTTATGAATATAATGATCGACCTTGGCTTTCCTTCACGTATGTTCGGCGCCCACTGCCGCCAGAAATGCCACTGTGGTCTCTACCCGTGCCACCGGGAAACCGGAGTATGCCAGTGTCCGCCGGGCAGGACGGGACCAAATTGTGCCATGCGTAAGTACGAGTACAATATACACTTCCACACCTCCATTCATGCACGTTTGTATCGCAGAAGTTATACATCTCTATGTAGGATGAAAAAAAATAAATAAAAACAACAATTACAATCAATCCGCTCGTGGTGTCTTTTTACAATTATATTTTCGTCAATATTTTTTTTTATTTTACAGAATCAAATAAAAGAAACGTAAGATTTTAAAGAGAAGTTCATATCTAAGTATGTAGCTTTATTATACCTTAAAAAAAATTCGTACTCTGTGTACTTGATATATATATATATATAAGGTAAATCCATTGTAATAACAATGTCGCGGAAAGCCTTTTCTGTACTGATACCATGAAAAAAGAATCCTGTACACTAAAGATATGTTTATGTAAGAAGGCATCACATGGGCTGTCGAGAGAGCTGTCTTTGTATTTCAGCTCAGTTTTCCAAAGCTTTCCACTACAGTATTATGAGCAGAAGCACTTCCATTATCCTGTCCCCTCCTGTCCCTGCCATCAAGTCTTAATTTTCTCCACTGAAAAAGTCTCGCTATTGAAAACCAATGGAATCTATGTAGCAAGAAGAAAAATGTGATGTGTACATGACTCCACATAGTCCCGTTGCTGCAGGGTTTTCATCAATCAAAACGTGTGCTCTCAATAAATCTAACATTATTGCTGTGTCTTGCAGCATGTGTGGAGGGCAAATATGGTCCCGGTTGTCAGCAAGTGTGTGAATGTTACCATGGCGGCAGCTGCCATCCCGCCACTGGCCACTGTTCTTGTACCCCGGGTTGGCTGGGACCCACCTGCCGCGAGGAGGATGGTGAGTATTTCACTCCTTGCTTTGAGAAAAAATGTATACTTATAACGCTAGACATCCTTCAACGCTATTAACTAACGTCTATCTCTTTCCTTCCCACACGCGCATTCAGGAGATCGAAGTGAGTATTCCTCCAGCCACTTACTCACACTTGGCGATACAAGCTTATCAATTGCAATATTAGGAATAGGTATACCACAGGTAGATGTATTACAAAAACAGTACAGAATACATTTATTGATAACTGGTTTAAATATTATGTTTCCTCTCTCCCATGGTGCTTCATCTCATCACTAGTCTCCTACGTGACGACCAGCGACCAGCGTGGCCGAGCAGACATCCCAGTGGAGCTGAGCTGATTTGATAGCGACCAGTCCAAGCGACGCCCAGCAAGGCCACGTGACCACGAACAATGATTCTTTTATTTACTGATCTCTAAGGAGACACTTACAGGTGTAGTGTCTCCAGGCCGTGTGTGTGTGTGTGTGTGTGTGTGTGTGTAAAAGGTTCATTTGTTAGGCAAATGAGACGAGAGAAAATGGCAGCTATGAGCCTGAAATGAAGGAGGGACTACACTAAACTTTTCCAGCTTGTCGGAATGTATTTAGGCGTGCAGTCAGTACATAAATTCCCTGCTAACTAGGTCGTATATTAGAGTGAAGAAATCAATTAGGTAAAAGCTACATCATAAATAAAATCAACATCCGCCAGGCATAGAAAGATATTTTGACATGCAACACCGACATGTCCCTGAGTACTCCAGTCTCCTCTATGACCTGTGACCATCAATAAATAGGTGAAATTTGTTTTTGAGCTTCATAGCCCTACTAGGTGAAGGAACTCAGGATGCAAGGCCCCAATCAAGAGAGGAAACGTCCATACAGATCAACACATAAACGCATTTCCCGTCAGGACGGTACTAACACAAAAGCGAATAGGTAACTAATAACTATTCATGATGCAGCCGCTCGTTAACTCTAGCAGGATAACAGCACACATTCATTATTCTGCTATGTATTGTATACTCAAATACCTTGTTGTCTGAATTGTACACCATCAGCTATTTATTAACAATAAATCCACATTTTTTTATTTGAAATGAATAAAAGAAATTAAAACAGTATCTAATATAATTTTAGATAAGTCTTGCATATAGTTAGCATCACACACACACACACACACACACAAGCGGGAACCCCTGTGCAACACACATTCAGAAATGCATCGCTCTACTGGCAATGAAGTGAGTAACGTCTAATGCAGTTCTTCAGGTTTTCTTCGTGCGACAGCCGCCACTGGGTATCATCTCACCTCACTTACTACTCAAAATTTCCAATATATATATATATATATATATATATATATATATATATATATATATATATATATATATATATATATATATATATATATATATATATATATATATATATATATATATAAGTATATCCTGAAAAGCTCTGATATTGGTAAGGAAACCGAGACACCAACACCCGGTAATCTGTAGTTAGGTTTTGTCAAATACCGCTCTGCCCACACATTATCTAAGGTTTCTAGAGCCCATCTGTTCCCTGATATAAACATCTGACCTTGTTTACCCTCAAGAATCCCCTGACGTCAATAAAGAAAATATTATACAAAAATAAGCACTATGAACACCATGAACGTTAATTCTCTGCCGTTCATTTCACTTGTTAATCATGATTTTCATTACTTACCTGTTCCTGCTTAGAATAAATCAGGATTTATAGCCTTGATCATTCTCTGATATAATTAGAGAAAGATTATTTTTGGCACAACAGACGGAGTGCAGAGATGAGATCACGACAGCCACCGTGGCCACTGGAGATGATTGAATGGCCGGAATGGCCTCACGAGTGGCAGCGCGTGATTGGAGGGATCAGCTGTATAGATACCATGATATCCTAATATGCTGCTACCCACAGATCCCAGTTATAAATAAAAGAAAATAATTTCAATGTTTATCCTTGGCTGATGCAGAGCTCGCTGGACTTATAAAATATCAAATTTCTCCACACTCGACGGCCTCATGAGAAGTTACCGAAGTTACCCTTACAAGTCAAGAATCACGAACCTTATACATTACTTGATGGTAAACCTGAAAAATTAGCGGAAGATCTGAAACTATATACGTCATAAAATTAGCCTACTCCAACACTTTAATACTTAGATATGACCTGAAAACTAAGTGACACTGCCTCTGAAATGCTTAGTTCTTCCCCAGTCAGTCCTCCAGTCCAGTTGCATCTCGATGATCACCGGACTCTGCAGATTGACTGTGTATTGGCTGCAGTTCCTGCCCTGGCAGGCTAAATGGAACGCCTCGGTTCATAGCAGCGAGTGAAGTGAAAACGAATCCGTCTGAATGAAAGAGGTGTCAACATAAACGCGTTCATCGCGGTGTGGCGCTGCGAACAAGTCTGGAGTTAGGACGCAAGTCATAAGAACATAAGAAATAAGGGAAGCTGCAAGAAGCCATCAGGCCTACACGTGGCAGTCCCTGTATGAATCATACCTACCTATTTCCACCTATCATCCCTTTCCATAAATCTGTCTAACCCACACTGTAATGGATGGTGGTGCACTGTGCACCGACAGTACGTGATACGATGATCGTGGAGAGTAGTCTAAATTCCTTGAAAACGAACATGTTAGGCAAAATTCTCAATTTTAAAACAGTGTAAGGCTAACGCGAAATTTAAAACTCGCTGGCTAGTTCAGGATTTCCACGAAACGCTCCTACACCAGAGATCGCCGCTACAGCTGTGTTGTGACACGCTTTGGAAAGTACGACAGGTATACAACCAGATTACACTGCACAAGTTAACATGCGCCAGGCTTTCCCTAGGGGGAGGAGAGGGAGGCCCGCCAGAGTGCTTACCAAGGAAGCTAATGAGAATCTTGAGCTTCCTTACCAAGGAAGCTAATGAGAATCTTGAGCTTCCTTGGTGCTTGCCTATGGGTTAGAGTTAGCTGGAAGGCAGAGAGCTAGAGCGCATAGGGACTGCCACTTCTTGTAATGAGTTAGAATTTATGAATGCCTCAACAGTTGAACTATTAACAGCATAGTCAGGTGGTTTCCCTTAATTGTTCGGTGCCTCTGTGTCTCCAACCGTTACTTGATAGAAACGTTCTCTCGTGAGTTTATTAAACCCTGCAGTCACAAACTATACAAATCTTATGAAATACAGTGTGTGTACTTACCAAACACTAAGGTGGATGACTACATAGACGACAATGATCGGAAGCGTATTATGTTTCACACTGACCTAAACCATTCATCACTGAGGACTTCATTACATGTCTTCTTATTCTGCTGTTGTGAAAAATATATGCAAAATCTAGTGGTATAGGATACTTAATTCTAAAAGTAAATCATTATTCAGACACCAAGGACTACTTCGTAAGGCGGATTAATACTGTCACCCGCCTCTTAGCTCGTAAGCTCCGAGGTGATTTTATGGTTAATTTGTTATTACCAATAAAAGTAATAATGATTGAGTGTTGCTTTTATACTCACGCTCATTACATACTAACCTACCGATGTGATACGCAGATAACCTCTTTCGTTTTTCCCAGTGGCGATGACTTACGCAAGTATGGAGTCCCTCCCAGTGGCCCGGCAAGAGAAGAAAAGTCCTTCATTGTTTTATCTCGAATGTATTTGATCCATGGCTTGGGAGGGACGGGACGGGGAGACGCACTACTTTGGCTTGCCTCGCCCACCAGTACCACTTCTCCCATGGAATGTCCGGAAATAAATTTGTTAATGCTTGATGTTAACTGTACAAATTTCTTAGGGCTACACTGTGAGGTATAGTAACAGTTACAAGACAACAAAAAACGCTAAAGGATGAAATTGTTACATACTGTAACATCTGTCCGAGGCGCCTGGAGCAAAGCTTGTTTAGTTTGGCTTTTAGTTTCGTCTCCGTATGAAGCACGTGGTTCATCTTTCATTGAATTACAATAGTAAACATCTTACAAACAAATGGAACCTGTCACGATAAAAACTATATATATATATATATATATATATATATATATATATATATATATATATATATATATATATATATATATATATATATATATATATATATATATATATATATATATATATATATATATATATATATATATATATATATATATATATATATATATATATATATATATATATATATATATATATATATATATATATATCAGAGAGAGAGAGAGAGAGAGAGAGAGAGAGAGAGAGAGAGAGAGAGAGAGAGAGAGAGAGAGAGAGAGAGAGAGAGAGAGAGAGAGAGAGAGAGAGAGAGAGAGAGAGAGAACATTGGTAGTATGGATACATGGTATAAATAAACTCGGTCCACTGAGGTTATACCGTGAAAAAGACAATGTTCCTTGAAAACAGAGCGTCACGTTAGTTTCAAGAATTCTTAAATACACGAGGAATCCAAAGGAGGCAAGGAGTGAGTGAGGGGCAGCGGCCTCCACCAGGTACTGAGTGGCTGATGCCAAGGCAGGGGTGCCAGGGAGATGTGGACGAGAGCAGGACCTTTCTGTTACCCCTACATTTTCCAGGTAATTGCAAGAAGGAAATACCAGATCACCTTGAAAAGTAGACAAATTTCGTTACTTTTAATGATATTTCTTAAATCCACATTGAATAATACTCTCAAACTCTTTATATATGATGTATATGAACCCAAAGTTTGTCATCTTGTAAATAAACGTGCATACATTTACTATTCGACTCAGTCACTTAGGCAAACAACTGCTGCAGACTATAACCCCGGCCACCGGGATAAATGAACCAGCGAATGACTGTCTTGATTGCACCACACAGAGAGAGACGAGATAGCTCTCATGGCGTCTCATGTTGCAATGATTCGGATTTAGCATTTGACAAGGGAACTGTTAATTTGCTGAATGGCGAAATGACCTTCAGGCACTTATTCCTTAACAACGGGGTGTAGAACCACGAGGGGCAATGGGTGCGGAAGATGTAGGGAAGGTTTGGTTTATGAAGCATCAAGATAACTTTTCTAACAAAGTGAACTACGCGACCGAGTTCCTCACGCTGAAGTTAGACCGGTTTAAGGCACACACGGATCACTAGGTTGAGCTACTCTGATGGACTGGCGCGCGGTGGAGCCTCACTGGACGCTGAAGGCAGGAGAGGCTTGCTGGTGGGTCTTGTCAAGATACATGACACACCTGGAGGGAAAAATGAGGGGAGATCACGGCAGGTGAGGTCTGGTGCCTTCCCACGGTGAGGTAGGTACCATATGACCAATACCTGGCCATTCTGTAGGAGGGAGGGTAGCACTAGCTGGAGCTTCATCGCGGATCTCGCCACACGACACTGCTTCACGTCTTACGTACGAGTGCAGGCTGAAGAGTTCACAGTGTTCCTCGGCCATGCCCTACTCCCTCACACTACCGGTCTGACCACTTCTGCCTTGACATAGACCTTTTTTTAATATACCGAAGGAAAAAAATTGCTTACAACATTAAGAAACACGTAAAACACTGGCGGCTCTAACGAAAAGCCATAGTAGTAACACATTTTTCACTCGGCTCGCTCACTCTCGAGCCAACCTGCTCATGTAATTCCAAGCAGGGGGAAATACAGTTCATCCCTATCATTACACAGTAACTGACGGCAGCACTTTACACTGAAGGATTCAGAATACATTCTCCTGCAAATTATGATTGGCAGCTTTTCAAATATAGAACTGCATGACATGATTAACAGCTTCTCAAATATACAAGTACATGACCTTTTTTTTCTCATCATCTACATTACAAAGGCGAAATAATCACAGTTTTAACCTTAGCTGAGTTCTCACACTCTTCATCCCATTCAGCTGTGTTCCCTCCCACTCATTCATGGGACGCACAGTTTTACACACTTATACTACAGAAGCAATTCATTCAGTTAATTCAGTTTCACAGGAAGTGTGATCCGAGTTTACCGAATTTCATTTTCATACATGCTTTATTCTGAACCCTATACGAGATAATGTAATACACTTTAGACATAAGTTTCATTCCTCTCCACTAGACCATATATTATACACAGCTATATTGGGAAAAGAAAAATGGAGTACATGCTTGAAGGAAAATGTAGTCATTCTGAAATCTAAGTAATAAAGAAAAATCTCAAGTATTTAATGGTACACAAGAGCCATACATCAGGATGGAACTATCAAATGTCATTATAAAGTGGTTATAAAGTGGTATGAACTTGTACATGACAAGAGGCATAAATATGTTGAGCCTGTATTTTAAAAATGGCATTATTTGAACTTGCTGTGTATGGTGGTCACTCTTTTTTTTTGGGGGGGGAGGGAACTGTCATTTATTAGTTGAACATGGATACCCTCCAGTGGTGGTTGGTTTGCCGCCACACGGGAACCAGTTCTCGCATAAGATAATATTATATGTACTACGGCCACCTGGGTCATCCTCGACTCCTGGGAAGACGTCCCTACACGAGGAGCAGAGAACCCTCAGAATGTGAAGTCAGATGTTCAGTTAGGAAAGTCTTCAAAGTGTGGATACAGCGGGAAATGTTCAGCAACAAGGTGCACATTTTCTTCTTGGATACAGGAAAAGAAATGCAATTTATTGGTTTAGGAATGGTTGTAAGAGAATGGTGCTTGGCAGTAACTTGTGAGAGGCTGCGCTGGTCGAATGTCCGTCGTTTTAAGATGCATCATTTTCTTTGATTTAATAGTAACAAGTATTTTTCCAGCATATATAACGAAATACAGGTGAACAAGTCATCCCTTACGCCAGGTAATTATCCTTCTTAACCTGGCTTTCCTGAGACATTTTATATATTTATACTATGAGGCTACATGTCAATAAATTCTAACTACGGTATGAGGCATTTCTGTGAGATTTGAAACATGGAACATCTTTAAGTCACCCTGAAAACATCCTTGAATTCGTCCAGGTCAGAACTCTTGCCTCCCACCAAGTGTTGGGACCTCACCACCACAAGACCATGGCTCGTCGTGGACGCTGCTCAGAGACGCCAAACTCAGCACAACTATGTGGAAAAAGTTACGAATTCGACCTATGATGAATAAGTGAAACTGAACTTAAGCCTAGAAAGAAGTACTGTACGGTATGAAAACACTATGATACAAGACGGTGTGCCTCTGGGTCAGACTGGCGCGGGGACATCTGTAATGGAGATACAAGGAAATGATAGTTTAGGTTTTGCAGGAAATATTTTTTTTTCTCCCTTCCCATAATGTATAAAAAATATTCTATGGAAAACAAAATAAATTCCATAAGGATGCAAAGGAAGAGAAACTATCACGTCCTACACCCACGCACCTACTACTCACTTTACATAGCCAAGGATAATTTTTTGGGAAACTATTCATAGTTGGACGAACACACTGCTCTCGGGGAAACAATCCATGCCCATCGCCAACCCATCGGCTGTCAAACTTCGGTACATCTATAAATCAATGCTATAAATCAGCTTATCTACATGAGGTGATGAAGCCTTCTAAATGTAACCCAAAACGTGGTGCTGAAAAATAAGTCCCCATTCTCTTTAATAAGGGAGTCGAGGAAATAATGGTAGCAAGGGATTTCAGACTAGTCCGTGTTACAGTATAACCAATAACTAATATATTTTCTTATGCTATTCTACGTATTTGGGTCATCCTGTACAAGTCTCCAATTTCGACCTGTGGAGAATGTGTGTATTGAAAAGTAGCAGAGGCGACTCGGGACTTGCTTTCTGTAGGTGATATAAAACTATCACTGATGTATGTATGCTTGGAATAAGAGTTTTTGGCTCTGCTTGCAGCGTAACGCCTAGCAGGGGCTGGTAGCCCTTCAGGAAGTGTTCTAAACCAAGATAGTGGCCATACCTGGCGTGATAACTGGCTTACTGGTTTGAAAAGTCGTCTATTTCACTTATAAGGCTTGTTGAGACTGGCTTTGGATCGGTGCATAGCATGATGGAGAGCAACTGCTTGTGTGATACAAGTGTAACCCATGTGTGTGTGTGTGTCTATATATATATATATATATATATATATATATATATATATATATATATATATATATATATATATATATATATATATATATATATATATATATATATAATTCAGTCCCATTTCATTTTGTCAGTTGATAAAATTCATTTCAGTGGATTACTTTCATCACACGAAGTGCGGACATATGATGGTGGGCAATACTTGGTGTTGCATCGGGATGGCCAGGTCCAGAACCTGTCTCGTATTAGTATCAACAAGTAAATTCTGACCAAAGTTAAGTATTAATCTTAATCTCATGCCACAAGTTAAACTCCCTCCCAATATACATTTATTTCTTACTTGGATGGGGTTCCTCAAACCCCCAACTCGTACTCTCTAAACCCGTGCCTTCACCCGTGAATGCAATTCTAGGAGGAAACTGCTGGGGCCACCCCAGCGCCATCAGGTGAGGAGTGGTGGTCAACCTGAGAGGAGTTATACATAGACCTTAGGTTGAATTCTTTCATATTCTTGAAAAATACCGCTTGTGTTGTGGAAACGGTCTGCAGCAACCTCTTGGACCCGTCATCAACATCGTCAATGTCGTCCAAGATGTCCAGCATCCTGTGGTGGTTGAGACCGTCCCGCAAAGGACCCATGCCCTCGCTTGTCCCGTCATCCTGGAGGTGTGAAGGGAAAGTTAAGGGTGGCATCGAGCACCACTCACACCCCTAGTCGAGTGACTCGTATGGAACAGCAGAAGAGTGAGAGCTAAACGCTACCTGGTTCATTTTGCACTGGGGTCGAATAAGCTGTCAGCCACAATGCCATCGTCATGCGAACCAGGACCTCCCTGTAGAACATTAACACTTGTCATTAATTCTTTAGGGGTGATGAATATCTTGGGTTTCTAATTAACATCTATCAGGTGTTTACACTGTACGAAAAAAAAGTTTCAAGAAGAGGGACAAAACATCATTAAGGATTCATGCGCTCTCATTCGGCTTACTTTTGGCAGGGTTAAAGCTTCCTTACCTTCGTATCTCAGTGTTGGTTCTGTGTGGCGGGAGGTAGAGTGGCTAGCATGGGCTTGTAATCATCAGGTTCTGTTCCATGATCCCTGCCTGAGGACTTTACCCCATTGACGTACACCATGCGGCATGTCCCATTACCCTGAAAATTACTACTTCATCACCACCACACACCATTCACATGTTTATGGTCATCCGGTTCATCCTCAACAAGCAGATTAAGGCAGCAAGGGGATCAACAGCTGTAGTGAACTCTGTAGTGTTTATTTTGGAATCTGCCTCCACTCAAAAGCTAATTATTAATAGACGAAAATGTGCATGAGTTCAGTATTCATTTAAATCATGCTTGCTTAGGGGAGGCATCACTCATGGGTAGTTTTTTGGTATTGTAGCAAATTCACATCTCATTCATAGGCAACAAACCAAAAATACAGCACGTTCATTATGATTAATCTCCTCCTCATCGTCAGCATCATGACCATCAGCAGTAGCAGCAGCAGCGCAAATGGTACTGAGCTGGACAAGACACTCACCTGAAACACTGACGGAGAGTTGTTTCTGAGGCGCAGGATCCTGAGGCAGAGCAAGACTGCTACAACACAGGTTACTATCACCAGGAAGGACACCACGCTGATCACTGCCACTGCTGCCACACACACACACACACACACACGCGCGCGCACACACAGGAAAGGGAAAGCAGTTAGTACATGGCACACAGCCTCGGAAGCGACTTAACACATAAGTTACACAGGCATATCTACATATACTATTTAATTAAGGGAAACAGTGATAAAATAATGAACAATCAGAATATCCATGTAAGATTATGAACATGAAGAATAAATTGACAATGTAAATAGTGCGCTATGTTGGCACCCTTACCAACACACACACACCCACACACATACATACGGATAAAGACATAGATAGATAGCTAGATAGATATATAGGTAGGTAGACAGCTAGATACAAAGATAGAGACAGATAAAACGAGATAGATAAACAGAGAGAGAGAGAGAGAGAGAGAGAGAGAGAGAGAGAGAGAGAGAGAGAGAGAGAGAGAGTTTAGGGGGAATATGAGTGTAAGCACAAAGTTGAGCGCTCAGCAGACTTACACTCAGTATTTCTGTGCAGTTCGGGTTCCAGGGTTGCCCGGATGTAGATGTAGACAGTGGTTGAGGCGCCCACGCCCTTCCCTGTCCTCCCAGCAATGAGCACCGTGTAATTGGTATTGGAGACCAAGTCCTGGATCTGAGAGTAGCCGTGAAGTAGGCGGTCAGTTGCCACTACTTAATGGTCATTGTTGATATATAACTTCTTTCCTGCCTCTGTTTTCCTTTCACCCCTTCTCCTCGTCCTACTCCTTTTAATCTTTTTTCTTCTTCCTTTTATGTTCAATCAGTTCTCAATTCATTCATTTATTTATTTAATATTTTCTGTGACTCTCATGTAAGGAAAACGAAATGGACGGACGGTAATGGAGGATAGAGAGGTGGCCTGGAGGAGTGAGTGGGCGTCGGTGGAGAGCTGCGGGACTAACCTGAGTGGTGGTGGAGTCAGGAGGGACGGTCTGGTTGTGCCACTCTTGCTGATCGTGAGAAAATTTCACCAGGTAGTGCACTAAACGGCCGTTGATGAGGCGTGGAGGGCTCCAGGTGAGAACGGCATCTTTCGGGCTTGCAGGAACCCACGTCACGTTCAGCGGCGCCGTGGGAACTGAATGGGGAATGGAGATTTAGAGGCTTTTTTTATTGTTTTACATTTTTCATGGTTCTCAAGCAATGGATGACATCAGGGGGGTTTGCTTCTTAAATATGCTAAACATGATGCACATTATATGAGTCAAATAAAATGACATTAGATTTTTGTTAAACTTTTAGATAACACAAAGGAGCACTGTATAAATTCACTCTATTCACATGAAACTTATATTTATTTTATCATTGCTGTTGTTGTTGGTGGTGGTGGTGGTGGCGGTGGTGGTGATGGTGTTTTTATTATTATTTTTATTAATTTTTCATTTTATTTAGTAAAGCCACACTCCTAACAGTGTCCTGAGCATTAAAATCGCGGTGCTTACCTCCTTCATCTGGAGTGACGTAGGTGGTGGCGGAGTGACCTGTGAGGGTGGTGGTGGAGGCCGTGACGGTGACCTTGTAGTTGTGGTCCTGCTTCAGGCTCGTCACCGTCAGCTTCCGGTTGGTGACTCGGTACAGCTTGACCTCATGGTCCTGTAGGAGCGTATAGCGTGCAGTGTTAGCGAGCGATTGCAGGGATGTGTGTGTGTGTGTGTGTGTGTGTGTGTGTGTGTGTGTGTGTCATGGTGTGGGACTCCTTATCAACACACACACACACACACACACACACACACACACACACATAGAGAGAGAAGCACAGTTTGGATACCATAACTAACTATATATTCATCATGTTACATATTTACGTCACCAAATGTACATATTTTAATATTAGCCGTGTCTCGGGAATCTTCGTATTTCGTCGGCTGTGGGCTGCGAGGACCTCTTCCCGCGGCCTCCAAATGCGTCCCCTTCACCTCACTCCGCTTGTCTTCGGGTGTTTCCGTTTGGCTGTTCGGGTCTGATTCAACGTTCTCGACCCTAATGGTGTAGAAGTCGACCTGGATCTTCCGCGGCGTGTGTTTCCAGGTGATGCGCATGCTGGTAGTGTTCAGCACCTTGGTCTGTGATGGAAGGTGGACTTAGCATGAAGGGTAATACTTTTCTCACATTTTTTTTTTTTTTTTCGTTCCTCAAATCTAATGCAGAAAATTAAGCTTTATCATAAGTTTACCGCCTAATTCGACCTCTTGGCCTTGGAAATGTAAGATACACATGAAAATAGATATTGTGAACAAAATGATCTGTGAAAAAAAAAGATTTGTGTTCTAGAACAAAAAAAAAAAAAAAAAAAAACACTTAAAATTGATGTAAGAGCAATGCTAAATGTCACACTGAACAATATGAAGTAGTATGCATGATGAGATACTAGGTCATGATACTGATATGTAAATGCTACGGTAATGCCCAGGAGTTGTCCAGTGCAGGGAAGGTGGAATGATGATGATGATGATGATGATGATGATGATGATGATAGCGGCAGTGCTGGTGGTCATGATGATGATAATAGTGGTGATGATGATAGAGATGATGTAGCAGTTAAAAAAAATATATATATACCTTAATAAAACAAAGCCTCAATTATCAATTTAGACTATAAGTATAAAGATCAGCTGATCATGTGACAGTCTTATAGATAGACATTGGCGTACATATTTCACAGAAAGAGTTATAAAACAGATTGTAAAAAGAACTGGGAATAAACACTAACCCTGAGCTTGTTCACTTTGATCCTGTTGGTGTTGGAGTGTTGGGAGAGGATGTGGGGAGGCCGTGGCAGTGTGCAGATGGTCTTCAGGTAAGACTCGGTGCTGTTTCGCCCGGTGCTGTAGGTGGCTCGGACCTTCACGCCGTAACACGTTCTCGGAACTTTAGGATAAGAGACATGACACATATAGCAGCGGTTCAGTATAGTTAAGTATATGAAAATTCAAACAAATTATCATGGATATAGAAAAATGTACAAGGGCACTGTTATCTTTCACTGATTTCATTAATTTCTATCACAGTTACCTAGATATGTGAGTGTTAGGGAAGTTTCGGTCGTTGGGAGTTCTTTTTGCCAGACAGAGGTGGAGGTGTTATACAACACATGATAATTGGCAAGATCCTTCTGCAGTGAGGCGTCCAGCGTCCAATTTACCTGTGGCAAAAATAAGATTCATAAATCCTGAGTATCATTAATGTGATAATGTAGAAATAGTGAGTGCAAGTCACAGAATCCTGGAAAGGCTCCTAAGAAACTGAAGATTTTACTTGAAGCGTTAACTATGACAGTGTTGTTAAATAGCCGCTTAAGTACACCTCTTCACACTATTGAAGACGAAAGCTATCACTTCGAGAGGGCGTTTGTTGTTCAACAACGGCACTCACCAAGACCTCGGTGGGCCTCTGGCTGCAAGTGGAGAGATGAACGATGAGGAAGACATTATCCCGTGGCAAGTCAGAGCTGCTGCGTGGCATCCTGACGGTGTACCAGGGCAGCCGAATCATGTGTTCTGGGTAGCCAGCACTGGTAGCCAACAGGACTCTCACTTTGTAAGATTTGTTTGGCTGCAGATCTGCCAGAACGAAAAATAACATCGATTCTTCAGTAAATTGAAACCATTCATATCTGATAACATTCCATATTCAATGACTATCTCCCGAGAGAGGAGAGACATGAAGATAGAGAGGGTGGCAGGACAATTCTTTCCCTTTCCTGCATGTAGATACGAGTACATCATTGTTATACATTAATTCAAATATATTTTTGGCTAGATACAAGCACGGAGCCATTGTTACTCTAACCATTTGCTCGCACCTTGAGTTGTAAAGCAATGGACATGAATGGTTAAGGACTAAAAAAAAAAATAAATAAAAAGTTAGACACATTCGAACTGTGTAAGAGCTTACTTTACCTCCAAATATTGTACAAATGCAAGTCTAAAAATTGTGACTACATGATGAAGTGCAACGAAAAACTACACACACATCTTCAGTAATTATGAGAAAAAGAAAAAAAAAATCAGCAAATATAAAATTAGCGAAGTACAGGCCAACAAGTGTGCTTGTGTTTGAAGTGTGAAAAATAAATGGTCGATAGAAGAAGAGGCAGACCAAAGCCAACTACACCAGGTGGGGGACTGTCTCTGCTTTACGAGATAAGCTTGGAATGTTAAGGAGCACTTGTATGGGGTGTCCAAAACATCTGTCTCACCTAATGAGGACTAAGGGGCTGCAAGACTCACTCCCCATTGGTTCTATACAAACTGATAATAATATGATCTCACTCCAAGTCAGGTCTATATAAACTGTTAATAGTATGATCTGAATGTCGACATCACAAGTAGTAAGTCATCAAGCTTCAACACAGTCTTACTATTAATGGTGTACTCCGTGACGTTTGGCTGCAAGAACTCCTCCAGATGGTAGTGTTTTCTTTTCCTCTTCCACTGAATGTTCTGCTGCATGATGGGACATTTGGTCTTGCACTCCACGAGGGTCCAGTTCGCGTACAGTTTGGTGGGCGATTTAGGGTATAGTGTCACCACCGGCATTCGGATTTTATCTGTGTTGTCAACTATACAAACTAATAGTAATATACCAGCAGAGAGCTGCATTGCTAGCATTAATTTATCACAATACGGGTGGAGATTATAACTTGCAAAAATATATACACATTTCTTCATATAACTTCGGAATGTTAAGTCAATGTTCGCATGTCTTCATTCACACACAAAACCTATAAAACAAAATCCTTTTTTGGACTGCTTTCCATTCTTCTATTCTTAGTTTTGCCCAAGAAAAATTAGGTGATATTTACCCTCCTCTTTCAACTTGATGGTGATATAATTTGATATAATTTGCCGCTGAAAAATAATGTCTTGTCTTCAGTTACTCCCGAGGACTGCGCTAGTAGATATTTCCGGGACCACGCTTCTTAACACTAATACAGAAGGTGGGCTACACTCCCTCGCTGGTGGTGATGACGACACGATTTATAGATTAGAGCTGAAGACATTAAAAGTTACTCCCAAATTACGAAGAAAATTATGTTTTCTTCTAAAAGAATTTGGTGGGATGAGACAACGAGACACTGGCGTCTGTCGAGGTTGAAAGATCACTGGAATCGCAAGAGACATCAACCGTGGCGGAAGTATCACAAGAATCATTAGCATGAGGGACCACAGGTATAAAACAAAGAAATAGTTGAAGTGATGTAGTTGATTAAGATTTAGTCAGAACTGCCACAACAAATATGGTTAAGTCTCACTCATAGAGAGATCGAAGATGCAGTATCTTGTAGGATCTTTACAGAGTACTGGGAAGTAATAACCTTCACCAAAATAGAGTAGGGAGAATAGGAATAATCAGGGGGCAATATCACTTGTAACCGCCTGCACCACACCTCCGGAAACAGTGGATTCCAAAGAAGCAACAGCCTCCTTCTCACAACCTTCTTGAAAGAGCAATAGTTTTAGGGGGAAGAAAGAGAAGATAATCTTTCATCAGAAATAGGTGGCTCTTATGATGACGGGGTTAGGAAATGAAGAAAATAGACGCAAAATGAATCGATTGCACGACCGGATTTTTTTCTATCACCTATCTATGGTCAAGTCTGTGACAATATGTGCTTGTCAGGGAACGTGTGGAGATATGTGAGTGGTGGTGTATTTGTGTTGTGAGACACAAGGAGACTTACTCGGCTTACAGGTTTTCTGTTTGAAGCTTTGAGGGGGAAATTACATAGTGGGCTGGGAACGGTCTTGGAGACAAAGTTACTTTTATTTTTTATTAGACCAGGAAACAGATACCAGTCATCAGCATACACAACAGCTTGAGCGGCTGTTCTAACTCCCTTGTCTGCAAAGTCAGTAAGTCTGGAACTCTAGGTCAATTTTCGCCATAAAATTCTCCAAGATAGCCAGTTCCGCTAACCTCTCATAGCTACCCGACACTTGCTCACAACGCACCCATAGTTTGAATGTATCAGCTAACTTTGAGGACACAACATTAATGAAAGTATCGGTATACTTATCAGTACAGTCTAGGGAGGTCCAACCCTCAAAAGCACCAACTGGAACAACACGGCACAACTTCCCAGAAGTGTCAGCTGGCCGCGCTTACATGACCTCGCACGACCCTACTACTGGTTCACACCGAACCAGTAATGAGTTTTCGAGACACTAAGTGCGGCACTTCGAACACCCTAGTACTAATTCACTGCCGACACACACACACCAGAAACTACCAAACATCAGAATTAAATACGTGGTTACAATGAGGCGCGCGAAACAATTATTACGGTATAAATATCAGAAAGGAGATTATGGCGTCAGCTCTGTAGATAAATATGTATTGTTATGTAAAGAGTCACGTTTATGTAATGCTAAAAACCTCCGAAACTGCATGACAGCTGCTCTAGCTGGGGTGGGGATGGAAGTGGTGTCCGCTTTCGCTCCCCCAAGAAAGGAAAGCACTTTACGAGTGTGCTAACCCTATAAAAATACTACATTAACTAAGAACAGAAAAATAAGAAGAAAATGAGAAAACAAGAAAACAAAATAGGAAAGAAGAAAGAAGTAAAGTAGGAAGGATGCAATAGTACAAATCCGTGGAAGATCTCGGTCACGACACGAGTAACCTTCCCTCTGGTGGAGAATAATGACGCAACTTTCGCGATGTTCTACAGATTATGGTACTTTGTTTTGTGTTCCTGATGTTGCTGAAGCGGATTGCGCTGAACCTCTACAGTACTGATGCCCGTAGCTTTTCAAAACTTCTGTGAGACTATGAGACTATTACATATTGTAGTTGATGCAGTACAAAGGTCAGTGAGAGTCAAGAACGCTACAGAATCAGCATTATTTAAGAAATATGTAGCTGAGGTACAAACCAAAAAGCTCTGTGTACTCTTTCTATCTTCTGGGTTTATTTCGGTTTCATGGCGGTGATGCAAAAAGCAGGCAACAGATGTTAACAGAGCCCATAATTATTACAGTATACAGTCATTGCTTTCGTTACATTTTAACATGAGAACGATGTATTTCCTATTCTAAAAACACTTAAGAGGAGAAAGTTCTAAAGATTTAAAGGCTTATGGTTCCTGGAAGGCTGTAGTTAGGTTTCCGACGTTAGAGAACCATTGTTATAAGGTCGTAACATACCTACAATTACCAGTTACGGTTATCACGGAGGGTTATCACGTGCCCATGACACGCAGTAAATTATAAAGGAGATTCTGAGAGCGCGCTGTCAAGGACTCTGCGACGCACTTCATCACTGGCCTAAATGACACGCAAGCAGCGCCCACCCACCGCCACCAGCCAACGCCGCTCACTCGAGACTTGGAGACGCGTTTACGACTTCCTTACAACACATAACAAAAGTCCTCCAGTAGTCGATATACAAAGCGCACACACACACACACACACACACACACACACACACACACACACACACACACACACACACACACACACACACACACAGATAGAGGCAGATAAGTTTATTGGCTACAAATTGAATACAGCTATTAATTACAGTTGCAGATACTTCTGTAGAATGATTCCCATTATTACACATTAGTTAGTCCTGGACCAAGAACAATGATCCTACTTTAAAACAAACTCAAACGATAAACTACTACTACTACTACTACTACTACTACTACTACTACTACTACTACTACTACTACCACTACTACTACTACTGCTGCTACTACTACTACTACTATTACCACTACTACTACTACTACTACTACTACTACTACTACTACTACTACTACTACTAGTACTACACACACGAATTTTGTCCAAAAATGATTTTTTTGTCATATAAAAAAAAAAAGAAACAAACTCATTATCTAATAAACAGAACACTTCACTGAAGAAAAACACCCTTGCAGTGAAGAACAAGGAACGACGTGCTAATACTGGCACTGAAACTGGCGAACTCTGGCAGGGCAATGACAGGAGGCACCTTTCGACAACACTATCATTGCAAGACAAACAGAATACTACCACGCACTCCAACATTCTCAAAATAAAGTAACAAGGGAAGGCAACACTGAGACCGCGGCTTTCAACTATTACGAGACATTGTATATATATAAAAGATAGTTAGGTATGTGAATGTAAACAGTGGAAGAAAAAATGTTGGAACGTTACTTCCTCTCTCTCTCTCTCTCTCTCTCTCTCTCTCTCTCTCTCTCTCTCTCTCTCTCTCTCTCTCTCTCTCTCTCTCTCTCTCTCTCTCCGGGAAATGCATCAATAAAGCAGATGTACGAGTTTTGGAAGAGGGGTTTCAAACTGTGCACTGAGACAAGAATAAAAATAAAAAGTACCGGTTGCTCAAATTTTCCAGCCTGCACTGATGAACTCCGCTTGGCAATCATGGAAAAATAGGCAGAGAAAAAGTAACGCGCCGCTCCTTGCAATTAGCGTCATTTTCACGAGAGAGAGAGAGAGAGAGAGAGAGAGAGAGAGAGAGAGAGAGAGAGAGAGAGAGAGAGAGAGAGAGAGAGAGAGAGAGAGAGAGAGAGAGAGAGAGAGAAACAGAAAGAAAGATAGAGAAGGAAAGAGACACAGAAAGACAGAGACAAACAGATACACATGTAAACCAAAACAAACAGACAGACAAGCAACAACTGCTGATAATCCAGGAAGTTTGACACCACAGTTTTGTTAGTCTCCCCTTAGCCTTTCCTTTCCCAGCACTACCATGACGCAGGAGTCACAGGACATCATCTAATCGACATGTACTTACCAAAATCTTCATCGACGCCAATAGCTGGAGAAACTGCTCCTCATTACCTCTTTGTGTGCGTGTGCGTGTGCGTGTCTTTGTGTGTGTGTGTGTGTGTGTGTGTGTGTGTGTGTGTGTGTGTGTGTGTGTGTGTGTGTGTGTGTGTGTGTGTGTGTGTGTGTGAAGAGTAGTAGAATTCAGAGGCTGTATGTTTTATCCATTAAGGTGTGATACTGTTTAAATGTTGCTTTTTTTATACTCTTTTGTCATAAATGATAACGCCAATAAGAAAATTATCATATGCATTCGTTTATTCGCACTAAAAAGGAAGGGAGTTGTAAAATTTCTATAGTTTTGTTAAAGCATCCCGCCACGATGTAAATAAATGTGAAAATTAATAAAGCAAGCAAATTACTAAGTGAATGAACAAATAGGTAAACAAATATATTGCATAAACATACTGAGTTATTGCTATAAAGCCAAATATTGCCTATAAAAAAGTAAAGAGAAACGAGATTTTTTTTTCTAGTATGTGATAAACTAAAACTGGCGCGGCAGGCCTGGCAGTAATCTGCGGTTCCTGACTGAGGGTCACTGGCCGAGGCTGTCAGTCCCTCCTCCATGTGTAGGGATTTCACCTGAATGGCACCTGTCCCAATTAATATACATTCACCCAGTGCTTGAAATCACACAGACTTTGGGAGTAAATCAGCTTTGATGTTCTTTATTCCCAACCCAGGAACACTCACCTGTGGTAAATCAAAGGTCGATTCTAGTGACACGATTGCTTTCCATCAAGGTTTATTAACATCAATATTTTTTTCGAATTTTTCGTAAAGCAAACTTCATGTATTGCAAGAGAGAGGTTTTCCAGGTCAGTCACATCAGCGCCCCTGCCACTCCATGATTAACTAGTCCCTTCCCTGTCCGCGGCACCGCCATCGCTTGTCCCACCAGTCATCTTCTGGCCGGATCGTCCCTCTCATCCCCATGTTATGAGCAGTCAACCTCTGTCACTCTCCCTCCCTTTCCAGGAACAGTTCTCGCCATTCTCCCTTTGGTCAATGTCATATGCGCTAGTCTCATCACTCAGCGTCAAATGCAATGAGAGAATAATATGAGTCATTTTACGATCTCATTGTTCTATTGTAGTATGACGAGAAGTAAATGTAACAATTTATGAGACTACGCTTTTTTTTTTTTTTTCGTTAGTTATTGTTTTGTAATCTTCATGTATCAATTACCATCTCTCTCTTACCATGTGTTGCCTTCAGCGAAATAAGTACATTAATTCACGTGTGCAAGTGTATCATCTGAGCACATAATTCTTGCACGCCATTGTGTTTTCGCCTCTCCCCTCCCGCGCCCCTCCTCCCTGTCACTCATTCTCTCAGGCACACCGTCATTCACACAGCCACTTCCTTGCCACTTTCTGTCACTTTGCCCCTCCTACAATCGCTTCCCTGCCACTCTCAGGCATTCCGGGAGTGGCAAGTGGCTTGGAAATCACTTCTTCACTGCTCCTGGCATTCCGTGGACACACTCTCTCATTTCCCTCTTTGTTCACTCCTTCATTACTACATTTTGTAGGCGTTTCGTTACCATTCCTTCAGTTATGTCTTAGTAATGGATAGTTTCACTTCTTAGCATGTTGAAGAAAAGTTTATCCCTTCATCACTTTATCTTCTGTAGGGGTTTCGTTACCATTCCTTTAGTTTTGTCTTAGTAAGGAACAGCTTCATTCCTGTAGATATTGAAAAATAGTTATACCGTAACGCATGAATGCAAAAGATAAATGGATTTCTTATTAATTATTCACTGGACAAGGGCAACAGAAAATAGAATAAAAGGCCTACTAAGGTGCCAGTCCCTTAGTATAACGTCTACTAAGCAGGACCCTGATGGCTTCTAATTTATTTTTGCCTTGGACACGTGCTTGACCACCTTCGTAAAGATCTCTACAGTTATTACAAACATTGCTCTTTCGACTGGTTTTTAGCACACTTCCTAACATAGTCTGTCCTACCTCACGCTTTACAACCACAATGAATACGCGCCCCTCCAGATGTATTGGTGCAGTAATGCTCACTAAATTCTTTCAGTCCAATACTTATGCATTTTTTTCCCTTTTATTTCATTTATTCATACAATTATGTTCATCAAATTCTTTGAATAATATAATCTTATGTGTTAATAGTGTTAATGGCATTATGTGTGCACATCAACATAATACAGTGAAGATACAGACAAGGTGGGCATAACAGTGAGCAAGAAGAGAATACAACAGGCTGAAAGAAACACTCGTATAAACATTCACAAATTTTTCTTAAATGTGCATCTGTTGCCAGAAAAAAAATATCAATCCTTCATATAAGTTTGATCCATAACTGCATTCTTATTCGACTCATTTGATCACCTATTGATAAAGTTGCATACATTCGTGCAGGTATAATGTTCTACAAAATAGATAGTACGTAATTGCAGGGACACTGCACATTTTGCTTTAAAGATTACACCAGATCTAAGGATTTAACATTACTAGTTTTAGCTTTACGGAGGATAGA
>NC_087157.1:18051376-18066376 GCF_035594125.1 Scylla paramamosain | reverse complement strand
AGAGAGAGAGAGAGAGAGAGAGAGAGAGAGAGAGAGAGAGAGAGAGAGAGAGAGAGAGAGAGAGAGAGAGAGAGAGAGAGAGAGAGAGAGAGAGAGAGAGAGAGAGAGAGAGAGAGAGAGAGAGAGAGAGAGAGAGATTTAATGAACTTTAAAAACCCTCCTCTCTCAACACACGAATAACGTTCCTCAGAAAAATCTCACACACGTTTTCTTTCCACAGATAAAATCCGAAATGTCTTTTTTCCCTCTTACAAAAAGAAAAAAAAAACATACTCAAGTGCAGCAATGTAAACAATAAAGAAACAGCATAAAATAACAAAATAATGTTAGAAAACAAAGGACCGTAAAAGTATATGTATTAAATATAAGTAATAAGCAGAGAATAAATAAATAAATAAAAAGACAAAATAACAATATAACATAAGGATACCGAAGTACAGTCTTGTCTCATAAAATGTCATAAGAAATAAATATGAAAGAAGGAACCGTCATATTTACTTTTTCATTGTCTGTGTTCTTCAGCGCCAATGAAATGTAAAAAATATATAGATTTTTATCTGAGGTGACAGGAAAGACACATTCTCTCTCTCTCTCTCTCTCTCTCTCTCTCTCTCTCTCTCTCTCTCTCTCTCTCTCTCTCTCTCTCTCTCTCTCTCTCTAAGTAGGCATCACCCATTTTTAGCACTTAATTTCTTTTTTTTTTTCTTTCAATCTGCTACACATTTTCCCACTTTAGTGCTTTATTTCCTCATATTTTCCTTGTTCATTACCGCAGTTTGTTTATTTTTCCAAGTTAAAGCATGCTATTTTCTTTCCTCACTTTCCTTTAAGTATGATGTCATTCTCCGAGTAACTTCAGGCACCTACTAATATTAGATTACATTCTCTTCCTAATGTCACTTGTTCACTACGGCTTATGTCTTTCAATGTTTTCTTTTTTTTCACTTCTTTCTGTTATTTTCTGGCTTTTTTTCTTTTTTGTGTGGTGCTATGACTGTCAATGTGTGTGTGTGTGTGTGTGTGTGTGTGTGTGTGTGTGTGTGTGTGTGTGTGTGTGTGTGTGTGTGTGTGTGTGTGTGTGTGTGTGTGTGTGTGTGTGTGTGTGTGTGTGTGTGTGTGTGTGTGTGTGTGTGTGTGTGTGTGTGTGTGTGAGTGTGTGTGTGTGTGTGTCTGTGCGTGTGTCAGCATGTATATACATTTACTTGTCTATACGATTGAAGCTTTTTTTTTCATTCTTTTTTTACTTTAAACTTTCTTTTTCATTCTCTCCGATTTTATGTTTGTGTTCTCTCTCTCTCTCTCTCTCTCTCTCTCTCTCTCTCTCTCTCTCTCTCTCTCTCTCTCTCTCTCTCTCTCTCTCTCTCCAATACATTCTTACTTTTAAAACTCTTCGTCAGCCTTCGGGAATCCTAAAACTGCAACAAACTGCCAGCAACACACTCAGTCCCTGTGCTTCCCTGAGCAGTAAAGGGCGGACGTTGTCATCTCCCGGCGTTACTCCTTCGAGACGCACAGTACAATATGTAAGTTCGTGTAGCGTCTTCATATTGACCGAAGAGATGAAGAATGTATGTCAGTACGTATATCAGTATATCTTTGACCTTCTGTCTGTCTTGTGTGGGTGGGTGCGTGATTGGTTGGGAGTCTCTGTCCCCAGCTTATGTGCAATTTTGTGTATTGTAATGTATCTGTTTGTCTGTCCGTTTGTCTATTATTTCACACACAAACAGACACACACACACACACACTATCTCAACATTTGCTTTTTCCAAATGTCGCAAGAAAGAAAAAAGAAAGAGGAAGAATAATGTGCACGATATATATGCATGTGTATTGTGTGACATCCGATCTCTCTCTCTCTCTCTCTCTCTCTCTCTCTCTCTCTCTCTCTCTCTCTCTCTCTCTCTCTCTCTCTCTCTCTCTCTCTCTCTCTCTCTGTCTCTCTCTCTCTCTCTCCATGGTTTCAACACAATTCCAGTGATCCACACAACAATATAAAAAATTTATAATATGCATTTTTCATTTCTAGTAAGGTAATTCATAGAGTAGCAGGAGAATTGTGAGTATTTTTGGCGACAGGAAAGTGTGTGTGTGTGTGTGTGTGTGTGTGTGTGTGTGTGTGTGTGTGTGTGTGTGTGTGTGTGTGTGTGTGTGTGTGTGTGTGTGTGTGTGTGTGTGTGTGTGTGGGCGCCTCTGTCTGCAACTTGATTCACAGGAGGAATCTTTTTTTTTATGTGTCTTTTTTGTTTTATAATGTTTTGCTTTCCTTTGTTTCTCTAGGTTTATATGTAAAATCTCTCTTTTTTATCCATTGCTCGTGTGTAAGTTACCAAACATGAACATACAAATATTTTCGTTATGCGAAATTCAGTCTGTCTGCCTCAAAGTTTCTGATATTTGTCTATTTGTAATGATTCTGTATATGAATGTTTGTTTACTATTTCATTTGGCATATGCACCCATCAGTCAGTGTGTTTATGTGTCTTTGTCTGTCCTGCTTTCTGAATGTCTGATGTGCTGGCTGACTCTCTAATGTCATTTCCTTCTAACATAGTACATACCTTTATTTATCTTAGTTTGTTTACCATGATTTACAGTTGCATTTCTATATGTTCTGTCCATCAATATACAGCTAATTTCTCTCTTTATCTGATTCATCGCTTACACTTCCACTTTCTTCTTATTTGTTTATGTATATTGCTCTTCAACCATCCTGTGTTTCTTCACTTACCTACCCATTCGTCGATGTTTTATCTGTATATCTCTCCCTATCTAATACTTCCACCTTCTTATCAATAAACGGGAATTTATCAACATATTTTCCCACCTATGTACTATTATCAGAGTCTATCTGTCTGTCTGTCTATTTATGTAATCTATTTTCTATTTACTGAACTGTCTATCTTCCCATCTATATATATTTATATCTACTTATATACCTATTCATTTATTCATGTATCTATCAATCTATCTATCCATCCATCTGTCCATCTATATATCAATCTATTTATCAGCCAGTCGATCTATTTAACCATTTACCCATCCAGCCATCTATCTGTAAATCTACCTGTTCAACCAGATACCTATTCATTAATCAATTCGTCAGACCAATAACACATTTCTCTATCTGCGCCTGAACATACTCACCGACCCATCTCCCCGCTCACCGCCACTGTACCGAGATAATGCACCCTCAATACACTCCTATACTCGGCGGCGGCTAGGCAACGCTATTTCGACATGTTCCACTAAGCATCCCTGCTTATAAGGGGAGACAAGGCCCTGCTAATGCTACGGGACTGGAGGAGGAGGGGGAGGAAGAGGAGGGGCGTCTGTTGCAAGCATTATGTCGGCGAAAGGAAGGATGGAACGTAAGGGAGAGAGGATGAAGGATGGTGGAGCAAGGGAAGAGAAGAGAGGAATTCTTGAAAATGGGAGAAGTTGAGAGTGAAGTGTGGTGGTAGTGGTAGTAGTAGTAGTAGTAGTAGTAGTAGTAGTAGTAGTAGTAGTAGTGGTGGTGGTTGTGGTGGTATAGTTCGTAATTTTTCTGTTCCTCCTTCTTAGGGTGAATTGTAGATTTTTTTCACTCTACTAAAAATTGTATTTTTTTTTTTTTTTTTTGTCTTTTGCACAAAATAGAAAAAAAATCAACATTTCCGAAAAGACGGTATTCAAAAGGAAGTAAGCTTCTTCACTTGTCTTATTCATTATGACGTAACATTCTGAGGTAATTTGTGCGTGTAAAGGCACAGACAAAGGGGTGTTTGAAGAGGATGTTTTTACTAATGCTGTTATTACCCTCCTCCTCCTCCTCCTCCTCCTCCTTTTTTTGCATAGGAATAATAATAGAATCTCACTTCATTCTTTCCAATCAAAACGCAGCCAGTTTTTCCCACACAGCACGATGGTTTTCCCACGCCAGCACAAGCACAACGGCGTGTCGGTTTGGCAGTCATACACTGCTCTAGCTTACTTTACTAAAGGGTAGTTAATCTAAATTAATTCCAAAGCGATATGTAAAGACCTGAGGGAGTGTTTGTTTTGGTTATCCTATGTAATCACATGTTGTAATCCTCATTTTCTTCGTCCGAATTCTCCTGTTATTGATCAACTTTGTGATTTTAAGTACTAGAGGTCAAAGTTGCAGGCGATAACCTGTGAATCCAGCCCTAAAGGGAAAGGTACACAAACACAGTGACCGAAGCTGTGGCCTGATTGACTGCCGCCTCCCTGGAAAGCGCAACGCAAGGATTCTGCACCACCCCTCAACAACCAAACTGTGCCTTCACCTGCGCTACGCACACACCACATCACACAACTATCATGCAGTTACACTCTCCCTCACAAACAAAAGTAGACAGACCACAACTCTTTCCCTCACTATTCTCTCAAGTTCTATGTGGTTTTTCTATACCACGTGGTATCAATTCCTGTATATTGTCAGCTTCTGCTGGAGAGATTGGTGGGGAGGAACCTTCTGTACTATCCTGTATCTCCCAATAATAGTTAATGTAGAATAATTATCCAAACAGCCTCGTCAGTAACTCAAAGTTTGGTCTTCCGTTGCATTCCTTTGTATTCCTCTGTGTTCTTTCCTCCTCCTCCTCCTCCTCCTCCTCCTCCTTCTCCTCCTCCTCCTCCTCCTCCTCCTTTTCCTCCTCCTCCTCCTCCTCCTCCTCCTCCTCCTCCTGCCTGCTGCTGGATGTGATGGCTCATAAATAACATGTGAATATGTTCTTAAACCACTCAGTGATATCATAATTCGAGCTGAGAGAGAGAGAGAGAGAGAGAGAGAGAGAGAGAGAGAGAGAGAGGAGAGAGAGAGAGAGAGAGAGAGAGAGAGAGAGAGAGAGAGAGAGAGAGAGAGAGAGAGAGAGAGAGAGAGAGAGAGAGATTCAAGGTAAAAAGTAAATTCTTTCATACAAATGCACCACATTAAGCGCCTCCAGCGTAAGACTGTATAATTATCAGGCAGGAAGCGCGGCAGTAAACACGTCAAGTCTATGGAGAAGGCAAGGCGTGTTTCACTTGCTGGTCTTGCCTCTCACTTTTTTAATATACGTTTTCTTTTTTTGCTTTTCTCTTTTTTTCCTTGCATGGATTGACAAGGTGTGAAATAATAGTAAGAAAATACAAATTATACAAAAACTGAATTGGTGTCACTCCAGATAATAATCCTGCTCTTTACTACAACAACAACGACAACAACAAAAACAACAACAACAACAACAACAACAACAACAACAACAACAACTACTACTACTAGTAGTAGTAGTAGTAGTAGTAGTAGTAGTAGTAGTAGTAGTAGTAGTAGTAGTAGTAGTAGTAGTAGTAGTAGTAGTAGTACTACTACTACTATTACTACTACTACTACTACTACTACTACTACTACTATTGCTACTACTACTGTTATTAACATTCAGCTATTAAGACTCAGGAAAGATTTGTCTTTCTCCAACCCTCTGTGTTTCTTAAAAAACATGGAGCTGCATTTGGAAATAAAAATTCAAATAGCTGAACACAAAAATCATTTAGATGCAAAAGATATCGGACGGTTCAACTTGAGTAAACTGGAGTAAACAATGCAATACATGTTTAATTTAGAGTCAGTATAAAATGGTATTCTTACATTTCCATATAGCCATTATTTATACTCACGCTCTCATATCTTCTTGGCGAATGGCAAACAGAGGAACAAAAAAAAAATCTTTTCAGTTGCCGCTTCCATACATACAGACAAAAAAAAAAAAAAAAAAAAAAAAAAGATAAAAAATTAAAAGTCAATAAAAAAACTAAATATGTTTCTGGAAGTGCCTCAATACTCTTAAAACAACTAGTCACAGGAAGGGGAAAAAACAGAAACAGGCAGAGAATTCCAGAGTTTACCAATGAAAGGGATGAAAGAATGAAAATATTGCTTGACTCCTGGACTATTGAAAGGGAACTTAAAGACTTCTATCACGTCCCCTCTTAACCTACGTCTCTCTAAAGAATGTAAATTTAATGACTTCAATCTCGCCTCGTAAGGAATACTCCTCATCCCCTGTATCCTTTCTGTCATTCTCCTCTGTACTGATTCTAATACACCTATATCTTTCCTGTAATGTGGAGACCAGAATTGCACAACGTAGTCTAGATGAGGTCTGACCAGCGCCAAGAATATCATTAATATTACTTCCGGCCTTCTACTTTTAACACTCCTAAAAATTAATCCTAGTACCCTATTTATCCTGTTTCTAGCCTCTATGCATTGTTTTCCTAGACGGAGTTCACAGCTAACTATAACTCCTAAATCTTTCTCGTACCCTGTAACTACCAGAGATTGTTCGTTTAATGTGTACCTACTGTGTGGGTTTCCTCTACCTACGCTAAGTACTTTACATTTATTGATATTAAATTGCATTTGCCATATGTCCGTCCATTCATTCATCCTAAATCTGCCTGCAAGGCGAAGGCACCCGTTTCTGATCTAATTAATCTATCTTTGTGTCATCCGCAAATTTACAAACATCACTACTAATTCCACTAACCAAGGCATTGATATATATTACAAATAACAATGTCCCTAATACTGATCCCTGTGGCACCCCACTGATTACATGACCTCACTCGGATTTCGAGCCGTTTATTACAACTCTTTCTCGCCTTTCGCTAAGCCATGACCCTATCCAGCCTAACACCTTCCCATCTATCCCTTGTGCCCTAACCTTTTCTCAGGAGCCTTTCATGGGGTACCTTGTCAAATGCTTTACTAAAGTCCAGATACAAGATATCATAACTATCACCATTATCTACTGCCTCGTACACTTTACTGTAAAAACTTAACAAGTTTGTCATGCAAGACTTCCCCTTCGTGAAGCCATGCTGTGATTAATTTATCAAGTTATGTTTGTCTAAATGTTCCCTAATGTTCCTCGCTCCTATTAACTCTAATATTTTACCTATAACTGAATTTAAGCTGGCAGATCTATAGTTAGACGCTAAAGTTTTATCTCCTTTCTTAAAGATGGGTACTACATTAGCCTGCTTCCACATTACTGGTACCTCACCTGACCAAAGTGATTTCCTAAAGACAGAGACTAACAGCTCACTAATAACCTCTTTGCATTCCTTAAGTACTCTGAGATATATTTCATCTGGTCCTGGTGTCTTGAACTTTTTTTAGCCTATCTATCTCCTGTTCCACTATCTCTCTACTTATGGAAATATCTGTCAGCTTCTCATTCTCATCTGCTCTAAACATCTGTTCACTATCTGGCATATCCTGCATGTTTTCCTGGGTGAAGACAGATGAAAAATACTCATTCAGAATTTTACTAATCTTCCCAGAACTAACCAGTTCCCCATCTGCTGCCTTTAATGGACCTATAGTATCCTTATTCTTCGTCCTCTATTCCTCATAAAATCCCTTGGGGTCCGTCTTCACATGGCTGGCTACACTTAATTCATAATTGCCCTTAGCTTTCCTCGTTAACTTCATGACTGTTCTAACTAATTCATTATATTGTGACCTTAAAACTTCTTCACCTGCCCTTAATATCTTATATATACTTCTCTTCCACCCTATATAATGTTTTAATCTAGCAGTCATCCATTTAGGATAATTTTTCTGTGATCTTATTGCCCTATACGGGATATATGCTAACTGACCTGTATGAACTTTATCTACGAAATATTTATACAATTCATCTACATTTACTTCACCTAATTCCCTCATCTCAGCCCCTACCATCCTCTCTACTCGCTCATCTACTCGCCTCGACCTCACCTCTCTCATTTCAGCATGAACTGACATTCCACCATACTCACACCCATATACCCCTCCCTCTCTCCTCCGCCCCTTCGGAACACATCTTACCTCCTCTTGTCCTACACCCTCACACCTCACCTCACCTCTCACATCTTGCCTTATCTCTCTCAACTCCGTCCCGGACCTGACCTCACCCTGCAACCATTGCCAGTCAACTCCTTGGAGGTACCTTTTTAATTCCTCAAATTCTGCTCTCCTAAAGTCAAGTATTTTACTAGTGTTTTTGCTTCTAAAAGTTTCTTCCCATTTTAAATTGTACCTAATTTCCCTATGGTCAATGTTACCTAGCTGTCCTTCAACCTCTACCTACGTGACTGCTTCCTCCCTGTTAGTAAGAATTAAATCTAGAATATTATTCCCCCTTGTGGGTTCTACAACTACCTGTTTAAAAAAATGATCCTGAATTACCTTAACAAATTCTGCTTCCTTCTTACCCACCGTCAGACTCCAGTCGATATTCCTAAAATTAAAATCTCCTACCACACATACCTGACTGTACCTGCCTGCTCTATTTATTTCCTGCCACAGTGAGGTGTTAATTTCCTTTGTACTGGTCGGTGATCTGTACACTACTCCCACTACTGTACATTGCTGTACTACTACTGCTTTCCTATCTGTTTTAAATCTACTCTTAATACAACACTGTAATGTGTCCCTAACGTATAACGCGACGCCTCCTCCTCTCCTGTTTTCCCTATCTTTATAGAATAATGTATAACCATCTATCTTGATCTCTGGATTAAATACTTTTCCTCACATATCTGTTGCTTCTTCTTCCTCTGATGGGGTTGCTTTCTGTTCTTGTTCTTCTAAGACAGTTTGGTGGTCTGAATTGGTTGGTGATAGGGTATTCAGAGTGGGGATAGTAGGAGTACTACACACTCACCTCCCTTGCTCCCCAGTCATAATTCAAGTCAGGTTGGTGGAAGACTGGGAAGGGTAGGGAGGTGCAGCACACTCACCTCCCATGCTCCCCAGGTTACATTTGTAACATCAGTCAGGTTGGTTGTTTTTGGAGTTGCCGGGATCAGTCAGTCAGGCCCCGTCAGTCAAGGGTAGTGCTAGGCACTCACCTTGCCAAGATCAGAGGGGTGGTGATGGTGGTGTGTACATTTGGAGTTGGTAGGATGAGTCACATTGGTGGTCAAAGTCAAACTGGGAGACTGGGAAGTGTAGGGAGGTGCTGCACACTCACCTCCCGTGCTTCCCAGGGGCGGTCAGGATGGTGGGTCTTTGGAGTTGCCAGGATGAGTCACGGGAAGTGCTACGCACTCACCTTGCCAGGATCAGTTGCCAGGGTGGGGAGTACTGGTGGTGGTCGGTACAATTAGAGTTCCTAGGATGAGTCAGATTGGGGATCAAAGTCAAACTAGAAGGCTGGGAAGGGTAGGGAGGTGCTGCACACTCACCTCCCGTGCTTCCCAGGTGGGTGGTGGTCTTTGGAGTTGTCAGGGTCAGTCAGGTTGGTATTGTTTTATTTTTATTATTTATTGTTGATTGCCAGACTCAGTCATTTTATTGAGGGGGAAGTAGGAGTTTTATTGTTTTTACTTTATTTATTTTTGTTTTTATTTATTTTTTATTTTTCATTTATTTTGGGAAGGGTAGGGAAGGGTAGGGAGGTGCTGCACACTCACCTCCCATGCTCCCCAGGTTACATTTGTAACATTTGTCAGATTGGTTGTTTTTGGAGTTGCCGGGGTCAGTCAGTCAGGCCCACTCAGTCAAGGGAAGTGCTACGCACTCACCTTGCCAAGATCAGAGGGGTGGTGGTGGTGGTCTGTACATTTGGAGTTGGTAGGATGAGTCACATTGGTGGTCAAAGCCAAACTGGGAGACTGGGAAGGGTAGGGAGGTGCTGCACACTCACCTCCCATGCTCCCCAGAGTCAGTCAGTTTGGTGGTCTGTTGCCAGATTACAGTAAGATTTGTAGGTCAGTCAGGTTGGTTGTTTTTATGGTTGCCAGGGTCAGTAAGGCAGGTGGTAGGGAAGTGCTACGCACTCACCTAGCCAGGACAGGGTAGGATGTAGGGATGTATGGATCAGGGTCAGAGTGGGACACAGAGTAGGAGGTACTGTTGGTCTGTACATTTGGAGTTGTTCTTTGAAGTTGCCAGGATGAGTCAGGTCAAACTGGGAGACTGGGAAGTGTAGGGAGGTGCTGCACACTCACCTCCCATGCTCCCCAGGGCCAGTCAGTTAGGTGATTACATATCTGTAAGTCAGTCAGGTTGGTTGTTTTTGGAGTTGCCAGGGTCAGTCAGTCAGGGTCAGTCCAGGGAAGTGCTACGCACTCACCTTGCCGAGATCAGAAGGGTGGTGGTGGTGGTGGTCTGTACAGTTGGAGTTGCTCTTTGGAGTTGGTAGGATGAGTCAGATTGGTGGTCAAAGTCAAACTGGGAGACTGGGAAGGGTAGGGAGGTGCTGCACACTCACCTCCCGTGCTTCCCAGGTGGGTGGTGGTCTTTGGGGTTGTCAGGGTCAGTCAGTTGGTATTGTTTTATTTTTATTATTTATTGTTGATTGCCAGACTCAGTCAGTTTTATTGAGGGGGGAGTAGGAGTTTTATTGTTTTTGTTTTATTTACTTATTTTTTCATTTATCTTTTTTTTTATTACTTTTATTATTATTTTTTATACCTATATATATTTTATTCTTTTTGGTCTGGCAGTCCGTAGACTTGGGGAGAGAAGGGAAGTGCTGTGCACTCACCTCCCTTGCTCTCCCGAGGTCCGAGGTGGTAAGGAGGTTTTTATTTATTTTTATTTATTTATTTATTCATCTTTATTTATTTATTTATTTATTTTATTTATTTATTTATTTTTTATTTTTTTTTGCGTGGTAGGTTAGGAGACAAGGGAAGTGCTATGCACTCACCTTAATTCTTTATTTTTTCTTTTCTATCTTTTGCCGGAGACAAGGGAAGTGCTATGCACTCACCTTAATTCTTTATTTTTTTTTTCTATCTTTTGCCTGGTAGGTTGGAAGAGAAGGGAAGTGCTATGCACTCACCTTTATATTTTTTATTCTGTTAGGTGGAGAGAAGAGAAGTGCTATGCACTTACCTTTATTTATTTATTTAATTTTTTTTTTTGTTTTTTATTTTTTTTTTATTTTTATTATTTTTTGCCTGGTGGTCCGTAGACTTGCCAGGGTTAGGTAGGGGAGAGAAGGGAAGCGCTGTGCACTCACCTCCCTTGCTCTCCCGGGGGCCGGTAAGGCGGTGCCTTCCTCCCCTGGGGAGGGGTAGGGAGGTGCTGCGCACTCACCTCCCCTCCTCCCCGTGGGCAGTTCCATCACACATGGTGATGGAGGGATGCTCTTTCAAGGTTTTTGTGAGTTCCGAGAGGGGGGTTCGAACCTACGCGCCCCTCACTTCCCTCACGCCAAACTCAAAGTGCATCACTCTACCCACTGGGCCACGAGGGCCCTTTTTCTTTTTTTTAAAGTTGGTCTATTTCCCCATCTTCCCCATCTTTTTTGTAAAGTTGCTCTATTTAACCACCTTATGTTCACGCAAGTACGTATTAAAGAATTATGATGTGAATTATTTTCATGACGTTATTTATTTATTGTATTTTGTATGGGATATGACCGCTGGCATCCCACACACACTGGGTTCCCAAGACTGTCACTACGCCATGAAACCCCAACGGTAAACAAGATATATTTGAACACATCATTTCCCTTCCTGTGTTCATGCAGCACCAAAAGTTCAATAAGAAAAACTGCTGCTCATTCTAATGTGAACGTTCATCCCACAGTGATAATTAGATAACTGTTGACTTGTGGGAGTATGTCGTGGAGTACAAATAGCAGTAGGTAAGATCAGAGAACTTTACAGAGGCAGGAATTCCTTGGTTATGGAGCAGCCTTCTGGAACCCTCCCCTGTGCTGCACCACCACCACCACCACCGACAACAACAACAATAACAACACACCATTACACCTGTCCATCCTGCAGCACGAGAATGACTCAGCCCAGAGAACCACGGATTGCTTTATTCGTAATTCACGTCCACTCTCAACATAGACATCAATCAAATTATGTCACTGAAAAAAGTTGGTGAAGCACTCACTTCTTCACACAGGCTTTACTACCTATCAGCAGGATGAAAGCTTCCGACTGGGAGGAAGGGCGGCGTCGGGAAGGATTAAGAGAGAGAGGGTAGGGGGGACCAGCGGAGGCTGGAAGTGTGTTTATGCTTCATAGGTATAAAAAAGAAAACTGCATGAAAAAGAAGAAAGACCTGTGCCCCTCCCACCCCTGCTCCCCGCGTGAGGCGAAACGTAGTGAAGTGGTACTGTTGTTGTTGTTGTTGTTATTATTATTATTATTATTATTATTATTATTATTATTATTATTATTATTATTATATATTATTAATTATTATTATTACTATTATTATTATCATTAAAATTATTATTATTACCGTCATCATCGTCATCGGCACCATCATTGTAGTGTAGCTGGTTTGTGTCCTTTTATTTCCGCGTCGTATCTTGTAAGCTGTAAGTTTTAATAGTTCAGTATTTGTAACGATGGAGACCTTGTTTTTTATTCTTTATGCTCTGCACGGTGTCATTGGCATTTACATCTATATTTCCTACTGTTTTTTTTTTCTGTTACTTATGTACTGAATCTATTTGTTTTGTAGAATTTATTTATTACCATACAACTTGATTTTCGCTCAAGTTAACATTTATGTAGATTTACTTATTTGTGTTGTGTAGGATACTTTCTTCTTAAGTGTGTTGAGGTTTGTGTTTTTCTTCTTTTATGTTCACTAGGTAACGGTGCACACAGGAATTATAAATGTTACTAATAATGATAATACTGATTATGGATGACAAACTAAACTGATGAATAAACATCGAAAAATTCATTTTAATAAAGCACATTTTGCATAGTGCTTTATAAGAAGCGCTGCGCACATGGACTTTAGAGATGCGATGTACCTTAAACTTAAAATGAAGCCCTAAGGCAGAGTGAGTGGTGGGTGGAACTGAAGGCAGTACACTCAGGGTTCCCAGATTACTGAAGCAGAAAAAGGCCAAAGCCAACAAAAAAATAAGACAAAACGGCCAAACGCACTACAAAAAGACCCAAAAACAGGCAGTAAAAAAACCCAAAGTTTATATTATTCCACTTCAGAATTTACCAAATATTACACGATGTGTACTGAGCACTGGGCTATAGCGGACTACTGGAGTGGCGATCTGTGTATACAAGTGCCACGTACTTCGTCAGTCCTTCGCCTGGGCCAAAAAACGGAAACGAATTCAAAGAATTCAATTCCAGTGTGAGAATACCGACAGTGGAAGAGAGTTACTTGTAACGGTATGTGCTAGGCAACTAGGCCTAAGGCCATACAGCTCCCGACGCCTCATCTGAAACCTGACCCCAATGCAATGTACACTAACTGAGATTGGTGGGTTCAGGAGTGAATGCAAAAATACTAACAACACATTATGAAAACGTTCTTGGCACAAAGAAGTGGCCGTGTTCATGACGTGTACCATATACCTACGTCCCTACTTCATAACCATGGGGAAGGACTTTCGCTCTGCAGGCATTATGTTATTGTAGCAGCAATGTCATAACAAGCTAATCGTTATTATTCCACACACTTGACCTTTGCTGAATATCATTTAAGTATTTTTTTCCTCATATAAAATTAATCAATGAGTGCACGCGGGCCACACTAAATCAACTGGCGCGCGGGCCTACAGTTCAATGACACTGCTCTAGACATTTTTCTTTCCCACTCGACATAAATATAAACAACCAGAACGATCGCTTTTGGGGGATGGAAAACGAGTTTACCAATGACTCATCATAACAAAATATACGGTACTACCATAGACAGCACCCTATCAACGTACTCCTGGCTTGTTCATGAACACAGGTAGCTGTTGATAGGAAGCCTTAAATTACATCAGCCGCTTGAAAAAAAAAAAAAAAAAAAACACGCCAGAGTTCAGCCGTGGACTCGCGCGTCATCAGCATCATCACCCAGTTGATTTGTCCAATTTTCCCTTATTGTTATTCAATAGCAATAAGAGAAAATGGGAAAAACTGTAAGGATAACCATGGTAACAAAAGGAAAATAAAGGAAAACATACGTGCACTCGACAACTTGAAAAAAAAAAGTTTTGTCTTAGGTGGCGGTGAACAAACTTACCATATTAAATAAACTTGTTATGGCCAAATGGAGCATATATAAGCAACATATTAAAAAAAAAAAAATAATAATAATGTAATTCATGGCAAACTAGATATCCTTAGACCAAATGCATGAAAAAAGCCAAAAATTATGTTTTGGCCTAAAAAAGGCGAATCTGGCTGTCCTGATCTCCGACAACGTGACGTCATGCGCGGAAAATTGAAAAAAAAAAAAAGTGTAACAAAAGTGGGCTTGCTGGGTTCTCTATACTGTGCCTGGCGCTTTCAAGAGAGGCATCAGTCAATCAGGCTCCGGCTACCATGCGACTCCTATAAGAGTGCACTTCTCGTAAAGGAGCGCCGCACTCCTGCAGCAGTGACCCCTGGTACCTCAAATCCCTATGACAGTCACTGATTGGGTCCTTGAGTTTTCAATGCCCCTCACAGCTAATTGTTCATCATGTGATGAGAGAAGGAGGAGGAGGAGGAGGAGGAGGAGGAGGAGGAGGAGGAGGAGGAGGAGGAGGAGGAGGAGAGGGAGGAGAATAAAAACAAAGCCCAAACAGCAAAAGTTCCTGAGGTCTTTACTGGGCTGTTTGGGTAACTACTCTACGCTAACTAGTGGAAGAGACAAACAGGATAGCACAGAAAGAGGAACCAAACGAATACAAAAGAAGTCCAAACAGTAACAGACCAAGAGGTCCTTGTAAGTCTGTTTGGGTAACTATTCTACTCTATTAGTGGTAGAGAAAGGATAGCACAGAAGAAGGGTCCTTCCATCCCCCACCCCCAATCCCTCCAGGCAAGGGTCACATGAAAAATGGTACCATGTTGTACAGAAAAAACAACATGGAGTGTGAGAGGAAACTAAAGAAAGACAGGAGGACTACTTCGACCACATACAATCTACATGCCAGCACGGACAGTACGGAGTGAACGTGTTCGTTATTCAGACATGAACAATGACAACCGGGAATTAGTGTCTACATACTTGTCAAGACAGGTTTTCAATGAGTGAACAGT
>NC_087157.1:18023876-18046376 GCF_035594125.1 Scylla paramamosain | reverse complement strand
AAAAATAAATAAATAGGAAGCAACAGTACAAGAGAATATAAAACAACAACAAAACAGAAAGCAAAAGAAAACACAATCGTAGAAAAGCAAAGAAAAAGAGACTTAAGCGAAACTCAAAAGGAAGACACCAGTAATTTTTAAAAAATTAATCCATTTCATCCTCTCTCGCACCAATGCATGATCGTTTTTTACCCCAATAGAACACCAATGTTAATAAAGAGAGGGAAAAGGAAAAAAAAAAAAAACCGGCACAGGCATACTTTTCTTACTGTCGCAACATGTATGTACTCGTATGTAATAATGACTAACTCCCGTGAATGTAATCCAGTCAGTAGAGTTACGAAGGTTACAATAAGTTGATATGTGCCCTCCCCCTTCACTCTGGCCTTGTGGACCTCACACACAAGGACGCTAAATGGCAGTCATATCACATTATCTTATCCTGCATTACCTTTCACATGTGCTGCCTTGCTTCGCCTTCCGCCTATAAATCAATTAACGTTCTATGAAGAATGAATTCCTCGGGGCTTATTACACGGCGATATCAAGGCAAATATGACCTCCTATCTATCTGTCTATCCATCTACTTATCTGTCTATCTAACTTTTATCTCTCTACCTATCTATCTATCCATCCATCCATCTGTATCTCTATTTTCTCTCCTCATCCACTTAAACTGTGCAAGGTTCCACTGTTAACTAAAGCGAGAGAGAGAGAGAGAGAGAGAGAGAGAGAGAGAGAGAGAGAGAGAGAGAGAGAGAGAGAGAGAGAGAGAGAGAGAGAGAGAGAGAGAGAGAGAGAGAGAGAGAGAGAGAGAGAGAGAGAGAGATTTAATGAACTTTAAAAACCCTCCTCTCTCAACACACGAATAACGTTCCTCAGAAAAATCCCACACACGTTTTCTTTCCACAGATAAAATCCGAAATGTCTTTTTTCCCTCTTACAAAAAGAAAAAAAAAACTTATACTCAAGTGCAGCAATGTAAACAATAAAGAAACAGCATAAAATAACAAAATAATGTTAGAAAACAAAGGACAGTAAAAGTATATGTAATAGATATAAGTAATAAGCAGAGAATAAATAAATAAATAAAAAGACAAAATAACAATATAACATAAGGATACCGAAGTACAGTCTTGTCTCATAAAATGTCATAAGAAATAAATATGAAAGAAGGAACCGTCATATTTACTTTTTCATTGTCTGTGTTCTTCAGCGCCAATGAAATGTTGTAAAAAATATATAGATTTTTATCTGAGGTGACAGGAAAGACACATTCTCTCTCTCTCTCTCTCTCTCTCTCTCTCTCTCTCTCTCTCTCTCTCTCTCTCTCTCTCTCTCTCTAAGTAGGCATCACCCATTTTTAGCACTTAATTTCATTTTTTTTTCCTTTCAATCTGCTACACATTTTCCCACTTTAGTGCTTTATTTCCTCATATTTTCCTTGTTCATTACCGCAGTTTGTTTATTTTTCCAAGTTAAAGCATGCTATTTTCTTTCCTCACTTTCCTTTAAGCATGATGTCATTCTCCGAGTAACTTCAGGCACCTACTAATATTAGATTACATTCTCTTCCTAATGTCACTTGTTCACTACGGCTTATGTCTTTCAATGTTTTCTTTTTTTCACTTCTTTCTGTTATTTTCTGGCTTTTTTTTCTTTTTTGTGTGGTGCTATGACTGTCAATGTGTGTGTGTGTGTGTGTGTGTGTGTGTGTGTGTGTGTGTGTGTGTGTGTGTGTGTGTGTGTGTGTGTGTGTGTGTGTGTGTGTGTGTGTGTGTGTGTGTGTGTGTGTGTGTGTGTGTGTGTGTGCGTGTGTCAGCATGTATATACATTTACTTGTCTATACGATTGAAGCTTTTTTTTTTCATTCTTTTTTTACTTTAAACTTTCTTTTTCATTCTCTCCGATTTTATGTTTGTGTTCTCTCTCTCTCTCTCTCTCTCTCTCTCTCTCTCTCTCTCTCTCTCTCTCTCTCTCTCTCTCTCTCTCTCTCTCTCCAATACATTCTTACTTTTAAAACTCTTCGTCAGCCTTCGGGAATCCTAAAACTGCAACAAACTGCCAGCAACACACTCAGTCCCTGTGCTTCCCTGAGCAGTAAAGGGCGGACGTTGTCATCTCCCGGCGTTACTCCTTCGAGACGCACAGTACAATATGTAAGTTCGTGTAGCGTCTTCATATTGACCGAAGAGATGAAGAATGTATGTCAGTACGTATATCAGTATATCTTTGACCTTCTGTCTGTCTTGTGTGGGTGGGTGCGTGATTGGATGGGAGTCTCTGTCCCCAGCTTATGTGCAATTTTGTGTATTGTAATGTATCTGTTTGTCTGTCCGTTTGTCTATTATTTCACACACAAACACACACACACACACACACACACACACACACACACACACACACACACACACACACTATCTCAACATTTGCTTTTTCCAAATGTCGCAAGAAAGAAAAAAGAAAGAGGAAGAATAATGTGCACGATATATATGCATGTGTATTGTGTTGCAAGACATCCAATCTCTCTCTCTCTCTCTCTCTCTCTCTCTCTCTCTCTCTCTCTCTCTCTCTCTCTCTCTCTCTCTCTCTCTCTCTCTCTCTCCATGGTTTCAACACAATTCCAGTGATCCACACAACAATATAAAAAATTTATAATATGCATTTTTAATTTCTAGTAAGGTAATTCATAGAGTAGCAGGAGAATTGTGTGTATTTTTGGCGACAGGAAAGTGTGTGTGTGTGTGTGTGTGTGTGTGTGTGTGTGTGTGTGTGTGTGTGTGTGTGTGTGTGTGTGTGTGTGTGTGTGTGTGTGTGTGTGTGTGTGTGTGGGCGCCTCTGTCTGCAACTTGATTCACAGGAGGAATCATTTTTTTTTATGTGTCTTTTTTGTTTTATAATGTTTTGCTTTCCTTTGTTTCTCTAGGTTTATATGTAAAATCTCTCTTTTTTATCCATTGCTCGTGTGTAAGTTACCAAACATGAACATACAAATATTTTCGTTATGCGAAATTCAGTCTGTCTGCCGCAAAGTTTCTGATATTTTTCTATTTGTAATGATTCTATATATGAATGTTTGTTTACTATTTCATTTGGCATATGCACCCATCAGTCAGTGTGTCTATGTGTCTTTGTCTGTCCTGCTTTCTGAATGTCTGATGTGCTGGCTGACTCTCTAATGTCATTTCCTTCTAACATAGTACATACCTTTATTTATCTTAGTTTGTTTACCATGATTTACAGTTGCATTTCTATATGTTCTGTCCATCAATATACAGCTAATTTCTCTCTTTATCTGATTCATCGCTTACACTTCCACTTTCTTCTTATTTGTTTATGTATATTGCTCTTCAACCATCCTGTGTTTCTTCACTTACCTACCCATTCGTCGATGTTTTATCTGTATATCTCTCCCTATCTAATACTTCCACCTTCTTATCAATCAACGGGAATTTATCAACATATTTTCCCACCTATGTACTATTATCAATGTCTATCTGTCTGTCTGTCTATTTATCTAATCTATTTTCTACTTACTGAACTGTCTATCTTCCCATCTATATATATTTATATCTACTTATATACCTATTCATTTATTCATGTATCTATCAATCTATCTATCCATCCATCTGTCCATCTATATATCAATCTATTTATCAGCCAGTCGATCTATTTAACCATTTACCCATCCAGCCATCTATCTGTAAATCTACCTGTTCAACCAGATACCTATTCATTAATCAATTCGTCAGACCAATAACACATTTCTCTATCTGCGCCTGAACATACTCACCGACCCATCTCCCCGCTCACCGCCACTGTACCGAGATAATGCACCCTCAATACACTCCTATACTCGGCGGCGGCTAGGCAACGCTATTTCGACATGTTCCACTAAGCATCCCTGCTTATAAGGGGAGACAAGGCCCTGCTAATGCTACGGGACTGGAGGAGGAGGGGGAGGAAGAGGAGGGGCGTCTGTTGCAAGCATTATGTCGGCGAAAGGAAGGATGGAACGTAAGGGAGAGAGGATGAAGGATGGTGGAGCAAGGGAAGAGAAGAGAGGAATTCTTGAAAATGGGAGAAGTTGAGAGTGAAGTGTGGTGGTAGTGGTGGTAGTAGTAGTAGTAGTAGTAGTAGTAGTAGTAGTAGTAGTAGTAGTAGTAGTAGTAGTAGTAGTAGTAGTAGTAGTAGTAGTAGTAGTAGTAGTGGTGGTGGTTGTGGTGGTATAGTTCGTAATTTTTCTGTTCCTCCTTCTTAGGGTGAATTGTAGATTTTTTTCACTCTACTAAAAATTGTATTTTTTTTTTTTTTTTTTGTCTTTTGCACAAAATAGAAAAAAAATCAACATTTCCGAAAAGACGGTATTCAAAAGGAAGTAAGCTTCTTCACTTGTCTTATTCATTATGACGTAACATTCTGAGGTAATTTGTGCGTCCAAAGGCACAGACAAAGGGGTGTTTGAAGTGGATGTTTTTACTAATGCTGTTATTACCCTCCTCCTCCTCCTCCTCCTCCTCCTTTTTTTGCATAGGAATAATAATAGAATCTCACTTCATTCTTTCCAATCAAAACGCAGCCAGTTTTTCCCACACAGCACGATGGTTTTCCCACGCCAGCACAAGCACGAGGGCGTGTCGGTTTGGCAGTCATACACTGCTCTAGCTTACTTTACTAAAGGGTAGTTAATCTAAATTAATTCCAAAGCGATATGTAAAGACCTGAGGGAGTGTTTGTTTTGGTTATCCTATGTAATCACATGTTGTAATCCTCATTTTCTTCGTCCGCATTATCCTGTTATTGATCAACTTTGTGATTTTAAGTACTAGAGGTCAAAGTTGCAGGCGATAACCTGTGAATCCAGCCCTAAAGGGAAGGTACACAAACACAGTGACCGAAGCTGTGGCCTGATTGACTGCCGCCTCCCTGGAAAGCGCAACGCAAGGATTCTGCACCACCCCTCAACAACCAAACTGTGCCTTCACCTGCGCTACGCACACACCACATCACACAACTATCATGCAGTTACACTCTCCCTCACAAACAAAAGTAGACAGACCACAACTCTTTCCCTCACTATTCTCTCAAGTTCTATGTGGTTTTTCTATACCACGTGGTATCAATTCCTGTATCTTGTCAGCTTCTGCTGGAGAGATTGGTGGGGAGGAACCTTCTGTACTATCCTGTATCTCCCAATAATAGTTAATGTAGAATAATTATCCAAACAGCCTCGTCAGTAACTCAAGGTTTGGTCTTCCGTTGCATTCCTTTGTATTCCTTTGTGTTCTTTCCTCCTCCTCCTCCTCCTCCTCCTCCTCCTCCTCCTCCTGCCTGCTGCTGGATGTGATGGCTCATGAATAACATGTGAATATGTTCTTAAACCACTCAGTGAAATCATAATTCGAGCTGAGAGAGAGAGAGAGAGAGAGAGAGAGAGAGAGAGAGAGAGAGAGAGAGAGAGAGAGAGAGAGAGAGAGAGAGAGAGAGAGAGAGAGAGAGAGAGAGAGAGAGAGAGAGAGAGAGAGAGAGAGAGAGAGAGAGAGAGAGAGATTCATGGCAAAAAGTAAATTCTTTCATACAAATGCACCACATTAAGCGCCTCCAGCGTAAGACTGTATAATTATCAGGCAGGAAGCGCGGCAGTAAACACGTCAAGTCTATGGAGAAGGCAGGGCGTGTTTCACTTGCTGGTCTTGCCTCTCACTTTTTTAATATACGTTTTCTTTTTTTGCTTTTCTTTTTTTTTCCTTGCATGGATTGACAAGGTGTGGAATAATAGTAAGAAAATACAAATTATACAAAAACTGAATTGGTGTCACTCCAGATAATAATCCTGCTCTTTACTACAACAACAACGACAACAACAACAAACAACAACAACAACAACAACTACTACTACTACTACTACTACTACTACTACTACTACTAGTAGTAGTAGTAGTAGTAGTAGTAGTAGTAGTAGTAGTAGTAGTAGTACTACTACTACTACTACTACTACTACTACTACTACTACTACTACTACTATTGCTACTACTACTGTTATTAACATTCACCTATTAAGACTCAGGAAAGATTTGTCTTTCTCCAACCCTCTGTGCTTCTTAAAAACATGGAGCTGCATTTGGAAATAAAAATTCAAATAGCTGAACACAAAAATCATTTAGATGCAAAAGATATCGGACGGTTCAACTTGAGTAAACTGGAGTAAACAATGCAATACATGTTTAATTTAGAGTCAGTATAAAATGGTATTCTTACATTTCCATATAGCCATTATTTATACTCACGCTCTCATATCTTCTTGGCGAATGGCAAACAGAGGAACAAAAAAAAATCTTTTCAGTTGCCGCTTCCATACATACAGACAAAAAAAAAAAAAATAAAAAAAATTAAAAGTCAATAAAAAAACTAAATATGTTTCTGGAAGTGCCTCAATACTCTTAAAACAACTAGTCACAGGAAGGGGAAAAAACAGAAACAGGCAGAGAATTCCAGAGTTTACCAATGAAAGGGATGAAAGAATGAAAATATTGCTTGACTCCTGGACTACTGAAAGGGAACTTAAAGACTTCTATCACGTCCCCTCTTAACCTACGTCTCTCTAAAGAATGTAAATTTAATGACTTCAATCTCGCCTCGTAAGGAATACTCCTCATCCCCTGTATCCTTTCTGTCATTCTCCTCTGTACTGATTCTAATACACCTATATCTTTCCTGTAATGTGGAGACCAGAATTGCACAACGTAGTCTAGATGAGGTCTGACCAGCGCCAAGAATATCATTAATATTACTTCCGGCCTTCTACTTTTAACACTCCTAAAAATTAATCCTAGTACCCTATTTATCCTGTTTCTAGCCTCTATGCATTGTTTTCCTAGACGGAGTTCACAGCTAACTATAACTCCTAAATCTTTCTCGTACCCTGTAACTACCAGAGATTGTTCGTTTAATGTGTACCTACTGTGTGGGTTTCCTCTACCTACGCTAAGTACTTTACATTTATTGATATTAAATTGCATTTGCCATATGTCCGTCCATTCATTCATCCTAAATCTGCCTGCAAGGCGAAGGCACCCGTTTCTGATCTAATTAATCTATCTTTGTGTCATCCGCAAATTTACTAACATCACTACTAATTCCACTAACCAAGGCATTGATATATATTAGAAATAACAATGTCCCTAATACTGATCCCTATGGCACCCCACTGATTACATGACCTCACTCGGATTTCGAGCCGTTTATTACAACTCTTTCTCGCCTGTCGCTAAGCCATGACCCTATCCAGCCTAACACCTTCCCATCTATCCCGTGTGCCCTAACCTTTTCTCAGGAGCCTTTCATGGGGTACCTTGTCAAATGCTTTACTAAAGTCCAGATACAAGATATCATAACTATCACCATTATCTACTGCCTCGTACACTTTACTGTAAAAACTTAACAAGTTTGTCATGCAAGACTTCCCCTTCGTGAAGCCATGCTGTGATTAATTTATCAAGTTATGTTTGTCTAAATGTTCCCTAATGTTCCTCGCTCTTATTAACTCTAATATTTTACCTATAACTGAATTTAAGCTGACAGATCTATAGTTAGACGCTAAAGTTTTATCTCCTTTCTTAAAGATGGGTACTACATTAGCCTGCTTCCACATTACTGGTACCTCACCTGACTCAAGTGATTTCCTAAAGACAGAGACTAACAGCTCACTAATAACCTCTTTGCATTCCTTAAGTACTCTGGGATATATTTCATCTGGTCCTGGTGTCTTGAACTTTTTTTAGCCTATCTATCTCCTGTTCCACTATCTCTCTACTTATGGAAATATCTGTCAGCTTCTCATTCTCATCTGCTCTAAACATCTGTTCACTATCTGGCATATCCTGCATGTTTTCCTGGGTGAAGACAGATGAAAAATACTCATTCAGAATTTTACTAATCTCCTTCCCAGAACTAACCAGTTCCCCATCTGCTGCCTTTAATGGACCTATAGTATCCTTATTCTTCGTCCTCTATTCCTGATAAAATCCCTTGGGGTCCGTCTTCACATGGCTGGCTACACTTAATTCATAATTGCCCTTAGCTTTCCTCGTTAACTTCATGACTGTTCTAACTAATTCATTATATTGTGACCTTAAAACTTCTTCACCTGCCCTTAATGTCTTATATATACTTCTCTTCCACCCTATATAATGTTTTAATCTAGCAGTCATCCATTTAGGATAATTTTTCTGTGATCTTATTGCCCTATACGGGATATATGCTAACTGACCTGTATGAACTTTATCTACGAAATATTTATACAATTCATCTACATTTACTTCACCTAATTCCCTCATCTCGGCCCCTACCATCCTCTCTACTCGCTCATCTACTCGCCTCGACCTCACCTCTCTCATTTCAGCATGACCTGACATTCCACCATACTCACACCCATATACCCCTCCCTCTCTCCTCCGCCCCTTCGGAACACATCTTACCTCCTCTTGTCCTACACCCTCACACCTCACCTCACCTCTCACATCTTGCCTTATCTCTCTCAACTCCGTCCCGGACCTGACCTCACCCTGCATCCGTTGCCAGTCAACTCCTTGGAGGTACCTTTTTAATTCCTCAAATTCTGCTCTCCTAAAGTCAAGTATTTTACTAGTGTTTTTGCTTCTAAAAGTTTCTTCCCATTTTAAATTGTACCTAATTTCCCTATGGTCAATGTTACCTAGCTGTCCTTCAACCTCTACCTACGTGACTGCTTCCTCCCTGTTAGTAAGAATTAAATCTAGAATATTATTCCCCCTTGTGGGTTCTACGACTACCTGTTTTAAAAAATTATCCTCAATTACCTTAAAAAATTCTGCTTCCTTCTTACCCACCATCAGACTCCAGTCGATATTCCTAAAATTAAAATCTCCTACCACACATACCTGACTGTACCTGCCTGCTCTATTTATTTCCTGCCACAGTGAGGTGTTAATTTCCTTTGTACTGGTCGGTGATCTGTACACTACTCCCACTACTGTACATTGCTGTACTACTACTGCTTTCCTATCTGTTTTAAATCTACTGTTAATACAACACTGTAATGTGTCCCTAACGTATAACGCGACGCCTCCTCCTCTCCTGTTTTCCCTATCTTTATAGAATAATGTATAACCATCTATCTTGACCTCTGGATTAAATACTTTTCCTCACATATCTAACCAAGTTTCAGTTAAAGCAATGATATCAAATTTCTCTACACACACTATTCTTCTAAGCAAGTCTATTTTATTCAAAATACTGCTACATTTTGTGTGGTAAATACTTCAGCTATTTCTCACCTTCCCTGAGCTAGCTACCTTTCTAGATTTAACTAATTTCTCCTATGTTTACTCCTCACAACACCTTCTTCCCACAACCCTTTCCCGTATATGAAGTGAGTTATGGCAAATAATTGGCACATTTTGTGCGCTCGAGCTCGATCTGTAGTGATGAGGCGATAGTTGTGCGAGTTGCGAGGCAGAAACCTTCGCCCACATGCCGATAAATCGAAATATGCAAAATACAGCAAAAAAAGGTGAGTCTGACGAAGAAATTAAATAAAATAACAAAGATACGCCTTCAAAAGTTACCAAGAAGTGTTTCCGAAAATGAAATCGAAACTTTTATATACGATGGACATCAAAAGGTGCTCCTGGCCAAATCATCGTTGTGCCCTCCAGGGCCAGGCGGGAGCGGTGGGGTGTACAGATGTGCGCTAACAAAAATAGAGCCCCCTCGCTCCGCTACGGGAATGATCCCTCCAAAGATATTAAATACGTTACTAAATGATTAAGAAAATCATAAATTATCTTTCATTCGCTGACAAGGAAAATAAAAACGTGAGGAAAACTAATATTTTCAGAAATCTACAACGACGAGCCTCTAAAAAAAGGGAGACAAATAGTGTGGGCCGGCTCTAGTCATCAAGGCCCACGTCACCTTGACTTTTCAAGGCGACAATCAACACACACAGAGACAAATAAGAACACTTCACAGAACTATACAAGCTTTCCTCTCTTTGATTTTACTTGAATAAAGCTGCAACAAAGGTTATGACGCTAAAAAGTTACCTTAGGTTAGGTCACAAATATCATGGTGGTAACGCTTCCCGGGAAATCAGAGTTAAAAATAATATCAATACCAATTGAACAAAGAAAATATAAATATCTTTTCTCCATAGAAGGAGTTTTTTTTTTTTTTTTTTTTTTACGTGGAAACCAAATTCACACTAAATGAAATGCGTTACAGTAATATTTTCCAAGGACACTTTATCATAACGTGCAAAATATTATTAATCTACATAACGGTAAAACACAGTAAAGGATAAATAGACATATAAACTAGAAGATCTGATATTTCTTACCTAAAAAAGACCTCAAGTGAATATTCCCATTATTGTGGAAAGTTTTTTGTAATTGCATCTTTCCTTTCTTCACTCATATTCGTACATACAATATATATATATATATATATATATATATATATATATATATATATATATATATATATATATATATATATATATATATATATATATATATATATACATACTATATATATATATATATATATATATATATATATATATATATATATATATATATATATATATATATATATATATATATATATATATATATATATATATATATATATATATATATATATATATATATATATATATATATATATATATATATATATATATATATATATATATATATATATATATATATATATATATATATATATATATTGTATGTACGAATATGAGTGAAGAAAGGAAAGATGCAATTACAAAAAACTTATATATATATATATATATATATATATATATATATATATATATATATATATATATATATATATATATATATATATATATATATATATATATATATAACGAACGCAAAAATGACAGCTAATTGATAGGTTTCAATTGAATCTCTAAGTAAATATTTAAACCAAAAACATGACACCATTACAGAAAACATATGATTTCGTATCCTTCTTTTCTCTATGCATACATTAAAATAAGCACACGAAGACTGGAATACAAAAATTTTAGTTTTGAAAAAGATTCTCGGTCAATCCTCAAAGGACTTTTTTCCTGTAAGATGTTGCAATGAACATTATAGACTAAATTGACATTCTGTCTTCTTTCACATATATACCCTAGGAAGGCAGAAACATGGGAGACAAAAACAACGCATTGGAAAAAGGTTTAAACTAATCCTTCAATGGATAACACTACTGACACGATACCATGGAAGCACATCCTTTCTTTCCTTCACAGATTCGTGGGAAGCTGACAGGAGAAAGGCAGGCAACAGTGACAGGTTTCCGTTGACATGAATAAAAAAAAAAAAGTTTAACACCGAGTTCCAAAATAGAGGGCACATGACGTAATGAAGCAGGTACTCACTTTCCTCCTGCATGTGTTGGGAGTGTTCACCGCGGCACCACCTGCCATCCTTTCCTGAAAATATCAAAACATCCACATAAAAAAGTGATGCAGCTTCACTATTCTAAAAAGAGCTAAAAATGAAGCATCATAAACAGAACCACCAGAAATCATTTACTGCATGAGTTAACAACATACACATGAACAAAAGAGGAAAGAATAAATACTGAACAAAAACACGAAATGTCATAAATAAAACGTGTCAAATTCCTCCAAGCAAGAACACATGGATACATGGAAAACAACACTGAAAACAGAACACACTTCAAACGCTGAGAATGTTAAATATGCACAACAGCTGCAACAAAATAAAACGAACAAACACCATTACATATATAACAAGATCAAATAAGAAAATAAAAAGAAGCAAAAATAATAAATGTAAAGCTTGCCAACATTCAGCGGTGTCTAGAATATGAAGGTGGTAGTTAAGTGAGACTGAAGAGGAGGAGCACAAGTCATGCTGCGATTGATGCATGAAGGCAATCAAGGGAGAGGGTCGCACAGAGGAGGCGGGACGCAAGGCGCCTTCAGGCCAGTCACTGCTGGTGTCCCTCGCCTCCCCTTCCTGCCTCGCTGCGAGGTCAAGGGGCCACTACCACCGCTGCCTCAACACTTACACTACCTTTGCGTCTCAACACTGAAATGCTTCAATGAATGGGAATGAACGGGAAAGTAAAGGTCACTTAGAATTGCTTATAACAAGTACATGTTACTAAGTGTTTTAAATCAATCTGTCTGTCTGCGTCTGTCTGTTTATCTCTGCCTCACATGTTCACTATAATGCTCTGTAAGAATGAGCATCCCAATCTCTGTTGCTTTGTTGCAGCGCATCTATTTGTATTAATGTTGTGTGTGTGTGTGTGTGTGTGTGTGTGTGTGTGTGTGTGTGTGTGTGTGTGTGTGTGTGTGTGTGTGTGTGTGTGTGTGTGTGTGTGTGTGTGTGTGTGGTGTAACATTACGAGTGGAACAATATTTACGAGTATGGGTCAGTAGGTCTGTCTTCTGGTATATTTAGTAGTTTTAGGAAATCAATGACAACTACGTATTGTGCACGAAAAATGGCATACCGTAAATACGAGGCCATGAGAGAAAAATATAATTAGGTCACTATGTTTGCATTTTCTTCGCTTACAGTAATTGTTATCACGAAAGAATATACGAGTAACGGAAGAGGCATACGTTTATATTGTGCAAACATTATGCTGTATTAATATCCCACTGACTAATTCAGTTAGACTTTTGGTTAAGTACTCACTGTAGGGCACGATAAACTATTTATTAAAGTATTTTACAAAAAAAATTGTGAAAATATATTCATTGGAATGAAATATTCCAGTTTCTGCTGCTATTTAAAACTACTTTGTCCATGTCTGTGCCTGCCCGCACATCCATCTGTCCTTCTGTCTATTTGTCTGTCTGTCTGTCTGCTTCCTTGCCTTCTATTTTTGCCTGCCTGCCTGTCTGCCTGCTTCTTTGCCTGCCTATCCTCTTCAAGTTAGCCTGACTATTTCCCTGTCACCCTGTCTATCTGCCTGCTTTCTTTCTTTCTTTTTTGTATGTCCATCCACCTCTTTCCCCGCCCGTTAGTCTGTCTGCCTCCCTGCTTGCTTGCTTGCTTGCTTGCTTGCTTGCTTGGTTGCTTGCCTCCCTGCCTGTCTGTTTCACCGTCTGCCTTCCTGCCTACCTGCCCCCCCCACGGCAAAGTAGAGATAACGAGGAGATAACGACTGCACTTTCTATAAATACCTAAACCTGCAATTCATTACGTGTATCAGAATGTCTTCTTGCAAAGGAAACTACTCCCAGCCTCCCACTCTCTCCTGTTCTGGCACCTGATCCCCGCTGACGTCAGGCATGTTGTGCGTTACCCAACTAATTATTAGCAGTGCTCTCTCTCTCTCTCTCTCTCTCTCTCTCTCTCTCTCTCTCTCTCTCTCTCTCTCTCTCTCTCTCTCTCTCTCTCTCTCTCTCTCTCTTTATATATGATCTCCCATGAAGGCACTGAAAGCTCACACACTGCCCAAGTATCCATATCCACGTGTGATCGTGACATGTCAGTACTCGAGGTATTCACTAAATCTTGGGGAGTCTGAAAGTAGATGACACTGGAGCTCTGACCAGGAATCTTGGATATCGTCTTTGAGTGCGTGATGCAGCTGGCAACAGGACGATGAGATAAAATCATTATGTCTATAAACTATAGGCTTGAGCATTCTGCAATACCGTTGAATATATATATATATATATATATATATATATATATATATATATATATATATATATATATATATATATATATATATATATATATATATATATATATATATATATATATATAATTACCAGCAGTTTATTTATTTATCACATTACTATAAATGCGCTTGTAAATACAAAAAAAAATTAAACATTTGCAATACCCAGAGTCGTGGGTGTTGTGCACGTTTTAATGTTTGTAATATGTAATATTTATATTAGCAGAGAAATTTCCATTTCCTATGATAAAAAAAAAAAATGCATGTACACAAAACTGTAACAGAAAAATAGTGCGAAATGTGCTCTAAATTTCAAGAGTATTCTTGGATAACATTGTTTTGAAGTTATGTATTACTGTCATTCACTATAAAGGAATTGAATATAAGTTGAAATAAAGTAAATGATCCTAATTGTAATTGCAAACTCGTGAAACGCGTTGCTATACAACATTTATATATCACAAAGTTATCAACTACTATTACCTATATATATATATATATATATATATATATATATATATATATATATATATATATATATATATATATATATATATATATATATATATATATATATATATATATATATATAGTCTTTTTACTCTGACAGGCGATGCTACTGTTACGACGACGACGATGAGAACGAGGACGACGACGATTAGAGGCACAGCACGAACGATGGCAAAAACAGCAGTGGTGACTTTTGTAAAGTTTAGCACCAGCAGCAGCAGCAGCAGCAGCAGCAGCAGCAGCAGCAGCAGCAGCAACAGCAGCAGCTGGAGCAGCAGCCGCAGCAGCACCAGCAGCAGCACCAGCAGCAGCACCAGCAGTACCACCGGCAGCAGCAACAGCAGCAGCAGCAGCAGTAACAGCAGCAGCAACAACAACATTAGCAACAGCAACAACGGCAGCGGCAGCAGCAGCAGCAGCAGCAGCAGCAGCAGCAGCAGCAGTAGTAGTAGTAGTAGTAGTAGTAGTAGTAGTAGTAGTAGTAGTAGTAGTAGTAGTAGTAGTAGTAGTAGTAGTAGTAGCAGCAGCAGCAGCAGCAGAAGCAGTTGTTCTGGTAGTTATTGATGAAGGAAGTAAAAGCAGCAATACCAACAAGAGCAGCAAGATCAGCGAGGGCAACAGCAGCAGCAGCACCAGCTTCAGCAGCACCAGCAGCAGCAGCAGCAGCAACAGCAGCATATTAAGTGTAATAATCTCCAACAGATAAAACACGCGGTGAGAAGTAACACGAGGCATCCTGGACAAACACCTGTCCACCTCGGCCCTGCAGGAGCACCTCACCGGCCAGTGTTCTTTCAGTGTTAATTCACATCTCAGTCCTTTATGTATTGTTGTGCCGGCGAGGCAAGACGCCTTGAGGAGCGCCACGCGCCAGACATTCCTTCCCGGGCTGGTTTTCAACCTACGTCTGTCTTCACTTGTTAAATATAAATGTGTAGCAAGAAATACAATTACCGTCTTTCCTTCGGTATTTAAAACTATTAATGTCTTTATACATTTGGCATCCTTTAATCCATGCTTCCATTTTTGGCATTATTTTGGTTTCCTGCTGTAGTTTGTACGTTCATTATAAGAGTGAAATATACTCTCAAGTGTGAAAAATTGCGATATCTCTAAACACAGCCCATCACAGGTCAAACTTAGCCTGGTGCCACAGAAAGTTTGATAAAACTAGCAAATAATAATTTTTCTTTACTATTCAATGTTTTCTGGAAACAAAGGCAATTCCTGGAGTATGAGGAATCCCTGTTCTCTTTCTTCGTCCCGGTGGAGGAAACACAAAGACGCTCACTCTCATTCTAGATTTACACCTTCACCACCACCACCACCACCATAAATAAAATAAAAAAATACACATAAATCTCTTGAACACGTGATGCCAGACCTTTAGAAGATTAGATATATTTCTGGATAGTTGGGATGAGTGGACACAGGTTTGCAAGTCTTATACAAGAACTGCCGCCTTTGGACGGAGTAATAAGACAGTCTTCTGCGGAAGAAAAAAGGAGGAGGAATAGGAGGAAGAACACAGCAATATTCTCGCATGCATAGTTGAAGTTGAAGTGTGGATGTCTGAAGCAGCAGCCTTGCCTGGCACTTTCACAATCAGTCCCCTGTTAGCGTACTTTCCTTTCATGAACCCCTGGAACTTTTTTCCCTCTCATCTCAAGGCGTCGCTAAACACAACCCATCACAGGTCGAACTTAGCCTGGTGCCACAGAAAGTTTGACCAGTCGTAGTTTACATATATATGTTTCTTCCTCTGATGGCGGTGACGCTGCTGTTTCTTCCTCCGATAACAGTGGTGGTAATTCTTTTTCTTTGCTTCTTTTTCTTGTTTTCTTCCTCTGATGGCGGTAATGCTGCTGCTGCTGCTTCTTCTTGCTCTGACGGAGTTGCTTTCTGTTCTTGTTCTTCTAAGACAGTTTGGTGGTCTGAATTGGTTGGTGATAGGGTATTCAGAGTGGGGATAGTAGGAGTACTGCACACTCACCTCCCTTGCTCCCCAGTCAAAATTCAAGTCAGGTTGGTGGAAGACTGGGAAGGGTAGGGAGGTGCTGCACACTCACCTCCCATGCTCCCCAGGTTACATTTGTAACATCAGTCAGGTTGGTTGTTTTTGGAGTTGCCGGGATCAGTCAGTCAGGCCCCGTCAGTCAAGGGTAGTGCTACGCACTCACCTTGCCAAGATCAGAGGGGTGGTGATGGTGGTGTGTACATTTGGAGTTGGTAGGATGAGTCACATTGGTGGTCAAAGTCAAACTGGGAGACTGGGAAGTGTAGGGAGGTGCTGCACACTCACCTCCCGTGCTTCCCAGGGGCGGTCAGGATGGTGGGTCTTTGGAGTTGCCAGGATGAGTCACGGGAAGTGCTACGCACTCACCTTGCCAGGATCAGTTGCCAGGGTGGGGAGTACTGGTGGTGGTCGGTACAATTAGAGTTCCTAGGATGAGTCAGATTGGGGATCAAAGTCAAACTAGAAGGCTGGGAAGGGTAGGGAGGTGCTGCACACTCACCTCCCGTGCTTCCCAGGTAGGGTGGTGGTCTTTGGAGTTGTCAGGGTCAGTCAGGTTGGTATTGTTTTATTTTTATTATTTATTGTTGATTGCCAGACTCAGTCATTTTATTGAGGGGGAAGTAGGAGTTTTATTGTTTTTACTTTATTTATTTTTGTTTTTATTTATTTTTTATTTTTCATTTATTTTGGGAAGGGTAGGGAAGGGTAGGGAGGTGCTGCACACTCACCTCCCATGCTCCCCAGGTTACATTTGTAACATTTGTCAGATTGGTTGTTTTTGGAGTTGCCGGGGTCAGTCAGTCAGGCCCACTCAGTCAAGGGAAGTGCTACGCACTCACCTTGCCAAGATCAGAGGGGTGGTGGTGGTGGTCTGTACATTTGGAGTTGGTAGGATGAGTCACATTGGTGGTCAAAGCCAAACTGGGAGACTGGGAAGGGTAGGGAGGTGCTGCACACTCACCTCCCATGCTCCCCAGAGTCAGTCAGTTTGGTGGTCTGTTGCCAGATTACAGTAAGATTTGTAGGTCAGTCAGGTTGGTTGTTTTTATGGTTGCCAGGGTCAGTAAGGCAGGTGGTAGGGAAGTGCTACGCACTCACCTAGCCAGGACAGGGTAGGATGTAGGGATGTATGGATCAGGGTCAGAGTGGGACACAGAGTAGGAGGTACTGTTGGTCTGTACATTTGGAGTTGTTCTTTGAAGTTGCCAGGATGAGTCAGGTCAAACTGGGAGACTGGGAAGTGTAGGGAGGTGCTGCACACTCACCTCCCATGCTCCCCAGGGCCAGTCAGTTAGGTGATTACATATCTGTAAGTCAGTCAGGTTGGTTGTTTTTGGAGTTGCCAGGGTCAGTCAGTCAGGGTCAGTCCAGGGAAGTGCTACGCACTCACCTTGCCGAGATCAGAAGGGTGGTGGTGGTGGTGGTCTGTACAGTTGGAGTTGCTCTTTGGAGTTGGTAGGATGAGTCAGATTGGTGGTCAAAGTCAAACTGGGAGACTGGGAAGGGTAGGGAGGTGCTGCACACTCACCTCCCGTGCTTCCCAGGTGGGTGGTGGTCTTTGGGGTTGTCAGGGTCAGTCAGTTGGTATTGTTTTATTTTTATTATTTATTGTTGATTGCCAGACTCAGTCAGTTTTATTGAGGGGGGAGTAGGAGTTTTATTGTTTTTGTTTTATTTACTTATTTTTTTTTACTTATTCTATTATTTATTATTTTTTTTATACCTATATATATTTTATTTTTTTTAGTCTGGCAGTCCGTAGACTTGGGGAGAGAAGGGAAGTGCTGTGCACTCACCTCCCTTGCTCTCCCGAGGTCCGAGGTGGTAAGGAGGTTTTTATTTATTTTTATTTATTTATTTATTTATCTTTATTTATTTATTTATTTTATTTTATTTATTTATTTATTTTTTTTTTTTTTTGCGTGGTAGGTTAGGAGACTATTTTTTCTTTTCTATCTTTTGCCGGAGACAAGGGAAGTGCTATGCACTCACCTTAATTCTTTATTTTTTTTTTTTTTTCTATCTTTTGCCTGGTAGGTTGGAAGAGAAGGGAAGTGCTATGCACTCACCTTTATATTTTTTATTCTGTTAGGTGGAGAGAAGAGAAGTGCTATGCACTTACCTTTATTTATTTATTTTTTATTTATTTATTTATTTTTATTTATTTTTTTTTTTTATTATTTTTTGCCTGGTAGTCCGTAGACTTGCCAGGGTTAGGTAGGGGAGAGAAGGGAAGCGCTGTGCACTCACCTCCCTTGCTCTCCCGGGGGCCGGTAAGGCGGTGCCTTCCTCCCCTGGGGAGGGGTAGGGAGGTGCTGCGCACTCACCTCCCCTCCTCCCCGTGGGCAGTTCCATCACACATGGTGATGGAGGGATGCTCTTTCAAGGTTTTTGTGAGTTCCGAGAGGGGGGTTCGAACCTACGCGCCCCTCACTTCCCTCACGCCAAACTCAAAGTGCATCACTCTACCCACTGGGCCACGAGGGCCCTTTTTCTTTTTTTTAAAGTTGGTCTATTTCCCCATCTTCCCCATCTTTTTTGTAAAGTTGCTCTATTTAACCACCTTATGTTCACGCCAGTATGTATTAAAGAATTATGATGTGAATTATTTTCATAACGTTATTTATTTATTGTATTTTGTATGGGATATGACCGCTGGCATCCCACACACACTGGGTTCCCAAGACTGTCACTACGCCATGAAACCCCAACGGTAAACAAGATATATTTGAACACATCATTTCCCTTCCTGTGTTCATGCAGCACCAAAAGTTCAATAAGAAAAACTGCTGCTCATTCTAATGTGAACGTTCATCCCACAGTGATAATTAGATAACTGTTGACTTGTGGGAGTATGTCGTGGAGTACAAATAGCAGTAGGTAAGATCAGAGAACTTTACAGAGGCAGGAATTCCTTGGTTATGAAGCAGCCTTCTGGAACCCTCCCCTGTGCTGCACCACCACCACCACCACCGACAACAACAACAATAACAACACACCATTACACCTGTCCATCCTGCAGCACGAGAATGACTCAGCCCAGAGAACCACGGATTGCTTTATTCGTAATTCACGTCCACTCTCAACATAGACATCAATCAAATTATGTCACTGAAAAAAGTTGGTGAAGCACTCACTTCTTCACACAGGCTTTACTACCTATCAGCAGGATGAAAGCTTCCGACTGGGAGGAAGGGCGGCGTCGGGAAGGATTAAGAGAGAGAGGGTAGGGGGGACCAGCGGAGGCTGGAAGTGTGTTTATGCTTCATAGGTATAAAAAAGAAAACTGCATGAAAAAGAAGAAAGACCTGTGCCCCTCCCACCCCTGCTCCCCGCGTGAGGCGAAACGTAGTGAAGTGGTACTGTTGTTGTTGTTGTTGTTATTATTATTATTATTATTATTATTATTATTATTATTATTATTATTATTATATATTATTAATTATTATTATTACTATTATTATTATCATTAAAATTATTATTATTACCGTCATCATCGTCATCGGCACCATCATTGTAGTGTAGCTGGTTTGTGTCCTTTTATTTCCGCGTCGTATCTTGTAAGCTGTAAGTTTTAATAGTTCAGTATTTGTAACGATGGAGACCTTGTTTTTTATTCTTTATGCTCTGCACGGTGTCATTGGCATTTACATCTATATTTCCTACTGTTTTTTTTTTCTGTTACTTATGTACTGAATCTATTTGTTTTGTAGAATTTATTTATTACCATACAACTTGATTTTCGCTCAAGTTAACATTTATGTAGATTTACTTATTTGTGTTGTGTAGGATACTTTCTTCTTAAGTGTGTTGAGGTTTGTGTTTTTCTTCTTTTATGTTCACTAGGTAACGGTGCACACAGGAATTATAAATGTTACTAATAATGATAATACTGATTATGGATGACAAACTAAACTGATGAATAAACATCGAAAAATTCATTTTAATAAAGCACATTTTGCATAGTGCTTTATAAGAAGCGCTGCGCACATGGACTTTAGAGATGCGATGTACCTTAAACTTAAAATGAAGCCCTAAGGCAGAGTGAGTGGTGGGTGGAACTGAAGGCAGTACACTCAGGGTTCCCAGATTACTGAAGCAGAAAAAGGCCAAAGCCAACAAAAAAATAAGACAAAACGGCCAAACGCACTACAAAAAGACCCAAAAACATGCAGTAAAAAAACCCAAAGTTTATATTATTCCACTTCAGAATTTACCAAATATTACACGATGTGTACTGAGCACTGGGCTATAGCGGACTACTGGAGTGGCGATCTGTGTATACAAGTGCCACGTACTTCGTCAGTCCTTCGCCTGGGCCAAAAAACGGAAACGAATTCAAAGAATTCAATTCCAGTGTGAGAATACCGACAGTGGAAGAGAGTTACTTGTAACGGTATGTGCTAGGCAACTAGGCCTAAGGCCATACAGCTCCCGACGCCTCATCTGAAACCTGACCCCAATGCAATGTACACTAACTGAGATTGGTGGGTTCAGGAGTGAATGCAAAAATACTAACAACACATTATGAAAACGTTCTTGGCACAAAGAAGTGGCCGTGTTCATGACGTGTACCATATACCTACGTCCCTACTTCATAACCATGGGGAAGGACTTTCGCTCTGCAGGCATTATGTTATTGTAGCAGCAATGTCATAACAAGCTAATCGTTATTATTCCACACACTTGACCTTTGCTGAATATCATTTAAGTATTTTTTTCCTCATATAAAATTAATCAATGAGTGCACGCGGGCCACACTAAATCAACTGGCGCGCGGGCCTACAGTTCAATGACACTGCTCTAGACATTTTTCTTTCCCACTCGACATAAATATAAACAACCAGAACGATCGCTTTTGGGGGATGGAAAACGAGTTTACCAATGACTCATCATAACAAAATATACGGTACTACCATAGACAGCACCCTATCAACGTACTCCTGGCTTGTTCATGAACACAGGTAGCTGTTGATAGGAAGCCTTAAATTACATCAGCCGCTTGAAAAAAAAAAAAAAAAAAAAGGATAACCATGGTAACAAAAGGAAAATAAAGGAAAACATACGTGCACTCGACAACTTGAAAAAAAAAGTTTTGTCTTAGGTGGCGGTGAACAAACTTACCATATTAAATAAACTTGTTATGGCCAAATGGAGCATATATAAGCAACATATTAAAAAAATAATAATAATAATAATGTAATTCATGGCAAACTAGATATCCTTAGACCAAATGCATGAAAAAAGCCAAAAATTATGTTTTGGCCTAAAAAAGGCGAATCTGGCTGTCCTGATCTCCGACAACGTGACGTCATGCGCGGAAAATTGAAAAAAAAAAAAGTGTAACAAAAGTGGGCTTGCTGGGTTCTCTATACTGTGCCTGGCGCTTTCAAGAGAGGCATCAGTCAATCAGGCTCCGGCTACCATGCGACTCCTATAAGAGTGCACTTCTCGTAAAGGAGCGCCGCACTCCTGCAGCAGTGACCCCTGGTACCTCAAATCATGTTGAATCTTAGGAAGAATTCCGGTCTGATATTTGTGAAAGCCTTAAAAGTTTAGTAAAGCAATATCAGATCCCCTCTTAGCCTGCGTTTGGAGAGGGAGAATAGATCTCGTTCTTTAAGGCGTTCCTTGTAGGGTTTATTGCGAAGCCTTCGAGTAATTTTCGTTACTCTATTTCGTATTGTTTTTTTTTTTATAATCTCTCAATATTCCTTTTATAACAGGATGACAAAAACTTTACATTGTATTCAAAATGAGGACGTACAAGTGAGTTGTACAAGGTGAGATTTTTTTTTTTCAGATTGGAAGGTGAAAACTATTAATTTATTGGCAATTTCAATGACTTCGTTGCATTGTTTGCTTGGTTCAAGATCTGTTGTCACTAAAGCTCCCAGATCTTTCTCAGGATCCAAACTTTTGATGGGGGATTACTTTTTATAATTTTCCTGCCGATTGCTATTTCCAATATTTGATACGTGGCATTTATCAAAATTAAAGTTATAAGCCACGTTTCACACCATTCAATGAGAGTGTATGCATCATTTTGCAAAATTTGACGCTGGTTTGGTGTCAGTCTTGTTAGCAATTTTAGTGTCTGTGAATTTTGACAGTTTACTTCTGATTCCTTCGTCTATGTCATTCATATATATTATGAAGAGGATCTGCCCTAAGATTGAACATTGAGGAACGCCACTGCTTACATTAACCCAATTTGAAGAATCAGAGTTTCTGGTGAC
>NC_087157.1:17998876-18018876 GCF_035594125.1 Scylla paramamosain | reverse complement strand
AGAGAGAGAGCATTTAATGAAGTTTAAAGACTCTCCTCTCTCAACACACGAATAACGTTCCTCAGAAAAATCCCACACACGTTTTCTTTCCACAGATAAAATCCGAAATGTCTTTTTTCCCTCTTACAAAAAAGAAAAAAAAAACTCTTATACTCAAGTGCAACAATGTAAACAATAAAGAAACAGCATAAAATAACAAAGTAATGTTAGAAAACAAAGGACAGTAAAAGTATATGTATTAGATATAAGTAATAAGCAGAGAATAAATAAATAAATAAAAAGACAAAATAACAATATAACATAAGGATACCGAAGTACAGTCTTGTCTCATAAAATGTCATAAGAAATAAATATGAAAGAAGGAACCGTCATATTTACTTTTTCATTGTCTGTGTTCTTCAGCGCCAATGAAATGTTGTAAAAAATATATAGATTTTTATCTGAGGTGACAGGAAAGACACATTCTCTCTCTCTCTCTCTCTCTCTCTCTCTCTCTCTCTCTCTCTCTCTCTCTCTCTCTCTCTCTCTCTCTCTCTCTCTCTCTCTCTCTAAGTAGGCATCACCCATTTTTAGCACTTAATTTCATTTTTTTTTTCCTTTCAATCTGCTACACATTTTCCCACTTTAGTGCTTTATTTCCTCATATTTTCCTTGTTCATTACCGCAGTTTGTTTATTTTTCCAAGTTAAAGCATGCTATTTTCTTTCCTCACTTTCCTTTAAGCATGATGTCATTCTCCGAGTAACTTCAGGCACCTACTAATATTAGATTACATTCTCTTCCTAATGTCACTTGTTCACTACGGCTTATGTCTTTCAATGTTTTCTTTTTTTCACTTCTTTCTGTTATTTTCTGGCTTTTTTTTCTTTTTTGTGTGGTGCTATGACTGTCAATGTGTGTGTGTGTGTGTGTGTGTGTGTGTGTGTGTGTGTGTGTGTGTGTGTGTGTGTGTGTGTGTGTGTGTGTGTGTGTGTGTGTGTGTGTGTGTCTGTGCGTGTGTCAGCATGTATATACATTTACTTGTCTATACGATTGAAGCTTTTTTTTTTTTTTTTTTTTTTTACTTTAAACTTTCTTTTTCATTCTCTCCGATTTTATGTTTGTGTTCTCTCTCTCTCTCTCTCTCTCTCTCTCTCTCTCTCTCTCTCTCTCTCTCTCTCTCTCTCTCTCTCTCTCTCTCTCTCCAATACATTCTTACTTTTAAAACTCTTCGTCAGCCTTCGGGAATCCTAAAACTGCAACAAACTGCCAGCAACACACTCAGTCCCTGTGCTTCCCTGAGCAGTAAAGGGCGGACGTTGTCATCTCCCGGCGTTACTCCTTCGAGACGCACAGTACAATATGTAAGTTCGTGTAGCGTCTTCATATTGACCGAAGAGATGAAGAATGTATGTCAGTACGTATATCAGTATATCTTTGACCTTCTGTCTGTCTTGTGTGGGTGGGTGCGTGATTGGATGGGAGTCTCTGTCCCCAGCTTATGTGCAATTTTGTGTATTGTAATGTATCTGTTTGTCTGTCCGTTTGTCTATTATTTCACACACAAACACACACACACACACACACACACACACACACACACACACACACACACACACACACACACTATCTCAACATTTGCTTTTTCCAAATGTCGCAAGAAAGAAAAAAGAAAGAGGAAGAATAATGTGCACGATATATATGCATGTGTATTGTGTTGCAAGACATCCAATCTCTCTCTCTCTCTCTCTCTCTCTCTCTCTCTCTCTCTCTCTCTCTCTCTCTCTCTCTCTCTCTCTCTCTCTCTCTCTCTCTCTCTCTCTCTCTCTCTGGTTTCAACACAATTCCAGTGATCCACACAACAATATACAAAATTTATAATATGCATTTTTAATTTCTAGTAAGGTAATTCATAGAGTAGCAGGAGAATTGTGTGTATTTTTGGCGACAGGAAAGTGTGTGTGTGTGTGTGTGTGTGTGTGTGTGTGTGTGTGTGTGTGTGTGTGTGTGTGTGTGTGTGTGTGTGTGTGTGTGTGTGTGTGTGTGTGTGTGTGTGTGTGTGTGGGCGCCTCTGTCTGCAACTTGATTCACAGGAGGAATCATTTTTTTTATGTGTCTTTTTTGTTTTATAATGTTTTGCTTTCCTTTGTTTCTCTAGGTTTATATGTAAAATCTCTCTTTTTTATCCATTGCTCGTGTGTAAGTTACCAAACATGAACATACAAATATTTTCGTTATGCGAAATTCAGTCTGTCTGCCTCAAAGTTTCTGATATTTGTCTATTTGTAATGATTCTATATATGAATGTTTGTTTACTATTTCATTTGGCATATGCACCCATCAGTCAGTGTGTCTATGTGTCTTTGTCTGTCCTGCTTTCTGAATGTCTGATGTGCTGGCTGACTCTCTAATGTCATTTCCTTCTAACATAGTACATACCTTTATTTATCTTAGTTTGTTTACCATGATTTACAGTTGCATTTCTATATGTTCTGTCCATCAATATACAGCTAATTTCTCTCTTTATCTGATTCATCGCTTACACTTCCACTTTCTTCTTATTTGTTTATGTATATTGCTCTTCAACCATCCTGTGTTTCTTCACTTACCTACCCATTCGTCGATGTTTTATCTGTATATCTCTCCCTATCTAATACTTCCACCTTCTTATCAATCAACGGGAATTTATCAACATATTTTCCCACCTATGTACTATTATCCCTGTCTATCTGTCTGTCTGTCTATTTATCTAATCTATTTTCTACTTACTGAACTGTCTATCTTCCCATCTATATATATTTATATCTACTTATATACCTATTCATTTATTCATGTATCTATCAATCTATCTATCCATCCATCTGTCCATCTATATATCAATCTATTTATCAGCCAGTCGATCTATTTAACCATTTACCCATCCAGCCATCTATCTGTAAATCTACCTGTTCAACCAGATACCTATTCATTAATCAATTCGTCAGACCAATAACACATTTCTCTATCTGCGCCTGAACATACTCACCGACCCATCTCCCCGCTCACCGCCACTGTACCGAGATAATGCACCCTCAATACACTCCTATACTCGGCGGCGGCTAGGCAACGCTATTTCGACATGTTCCACTAAGCATCCCTGCTTATAAGGGGAGACAAGGCCCTGCTAATGCTACGGGACTGGAGGAGGAGGGGGAGGAAGAGGAGGGGCGTCTGTTGCAAGCATTATGTCGGCGAAAGGAAGGATGGAACGTAAGGGAGAGAGGATGAAGGATGGTGGAGCAAGGGAAGAGAAGAGAGGAATTCTTGAAAATGGGAGAAGTTGAGAGTGAAGTGTGGTGGTAGTGGTGGTAGTAGTAGTAGTAGTAGTAGTAGTAGTAGTAGTAGTAGTAGTAGTAGTAGTAGTAGTAGTGGTGGTGGTTGTGGTGGTATAGTTCGTAATTTTTCTGTTCCTCCTTCTTAGGGTGAATTGTAGATTTTTTTCACTCTACTAAAAATTGTATTTTTTTTTTTTTTTGTCTTTTGCACAAAATAGAAAAAAAATCAACATTTCCGAAAAGACGGTATTCAAAAGGAAGTAAGCTTCTTCACTTGTCTTATTCATTATGACGTAACATTCTGAGGTAATTTGTGCGTCCAAAGGCACAGACAAAGGGGTGTTTGAAGTGGATGTTTTTACTAATGCTGTTATTACCCTCCTCCTCCTCCTCCTCCTCCTTTTTTTGCATAGGAATAATAATAGAATCTCACTTCATTCTTTCCAATCAAAACGCAGCCAGTTTTTCCCACACAGCACGATGGTTTTCCCACGCCAGCACAAGCACGAGGGCGTGTCGGTTTGGCAGTCATACACTGCTCTAGCTTACTTTACTAAAGGGTAGTTAATCTAAATTAATTCCAAAGCGATATGTAAAGACCTGAGGGAGTGTTTGTTTTGGTTATCCTATGTAATCACATGTTGTAATCCTCATTTTCTTCGTCCGCATTATCCTGTTATTGATCAACTTTGTGATTTTAAGTACTAGAGGTCAAAGTTGCAGGCGATAACCTGTGAATCCAGCCCTAAAGGGAAAGGTACACAAACACAGTGACCGAAGCTGTGGCCTGATTGACTGCCGCCTCCCTGGAAAGCGCAACGCAAGGATTCTGCACCACCCCTCAACAACCAAACTGTGCCTTCACCTGCGCTACGCACACACCACATCACACAACTATCATGCAGTTACACTCTCCCTCACAAACAAAAGTAGACAGACCACAACTCTTTCCCTCACTATTCTCTCAAGTTCTATGTGGTTTTTCTATACCACGTGGTATCAATTCCTGTATCTTGTCAGCTTCTGCTGGAGAGATTGGTGGGGAGGAACCTTCTGTACTATCCTGTATCTCCCAATAATAGTTAATGTAGAATAATTATCCAAACAGCCTCGTCAGTAACTCAAGGTTTGGTCTTCCGTTGCATTCCTTTGTATTCCTTTGTGTTCTTTCCTCCTCCTCCTCCTCCTCCTCCTCCTGCCTGCTGCTGGATGTGATGGCTCATGAATAACATGTGAATATGTTCTTAAACCACTCAGTGAAATCATAATTCGAGCTGAGAGAGAGAGAGAGAGAGAGAGAGAGAGAGAGAGAGAGAGAGAGAGAGAGAGAGAGAGAGAGAGAGAGAGAGAGAGAGAGAGAGAGAGAGAGAGAGAGAGAGAGAGAGAGAGAGAGAGAGAGAGATTCATGGCAAAAAGTAAATTCTTTCATACAAATGCACCACATTAAGCGCCTCCAGCGTAAGACTGTATAATTATCAGGCAGGAAGCGCGGCAGTAAACACGTCAAGTCTATGGAGAAGGCAGGGCGTGTTTCACTTGCTGGTCTTGCCTCTCACTTTTTTAATATACGTTTTCTTTTTTTGCTTTTCTTTTTTTTTCCTTGCATGGATTGACAAGGTGTGGAATAATAGTAAGAAAATACAAATTATACAAAAACTGAATTGGTGTCACTCCAGATAATAATCCTGCTCTTTACTACAACAACAACGACAACAACAAAAACAACAACAACAACAACAACAACTACTACTACTACTACTTAGTAGTAGTAGTAGTAGTAGTAGTAGTAGTAGTAGTAGTAGTAGTAGTAGTACTACTACTACTACTACTACTACTACTACTACTACTACTACTACTACTATTGCTACTACTACTGTTATTAACATTCACCTATTAAGACTCAGGAAAGATTTGTCTTTCTCCAACCCTCTGTGCTTCTTAAAAACATGGAGCTGCATTTGGAAATAAAAATTCAAATAGCTGAACACAAAAATCATTTAGATGCAAAAGATATCGGACGGTTCAACTTGAGTAAACTGGAGTAAACAATGCAATACATGTTTAATTTAGAGTCAGTATAAAATGGTATTCTTACATTTCCATATAGCCATTATTTATACTCACGCTCTCATATCTTCTTGGCGAATGGCAAACAGAGGAAGAAAAAAAAATCTTTTCAGTTGCCGCTTCCATACATACAGACAAAAAAAAAAAAAAAAAAAAAAAAGATAAAAAATTAAAAGTCAATAAAAAAACTAAATATGTTTCTGGAAGTGCCTCAATACTCTTAAAACAACTAGTCACAGGAAGGGGAAAAAACAGAAACAGGCAGAGAATTCCAGAGTTTACCAATGAAAGGGATGAAAGAATGAAAATATTGCTTGACTCCTGGACTATTGAAAGGGAACTTAAAGACTTCTATCACGTCCCCTCTTAACCTACGTCTCTCTAAAGAATGTAAATTTAATGACTTCAATCTCGCCTCGTAAGGAATACTCCTCATCCCCTGTATCCTTTCTGTCATTCTCCTCTGTACTGATTCTAATACACCTATATCTTTCCTGTAATGTGGAGACCAGAATTGCACAACGTAGTCTAGATGAGGTCTGACCAGCGCCAAGAATATCATTAATATTACTTCCGGCCTTCTACTTTTAACACTCCTAAAAATTAATCCTAGTACCCTATTTATCCTGTTTCTAGCCTCTATGCATTGTTTTCCTAGACGGAGTTCACAGCTAACTATAACTCCTAAATCTTTCTCGTACCCTGTAACTACCAGAGATTGTTCGTTTAATGTGTACCTACTGTGTGGGTTTCCTCTACCTACGCTAAGTACTTTACATTTATTGATATTAAATTGCATTTGCCATATGTCCGTCCATTCATTCATCCTAAATCTGCCTGCAAGGCGAAGGCACCCGTTTCTGATCTAATTAATCTATCTTTGTGTCATCCGCAAATTTACTAACATCACTACTAATTCCACTAACCAAGGCATTGATATATATTAGAAATAACAATGTCCCTAATACTGATCCCTATGGCACCCCACTGATTACATGACCTCACTCGGATTTCGAGCCGTTTATTACAATTCTTTCTCGCCTGTCGCTAAGCCATGACCCTATCCAGCCTAACACCTTCCCATCTATCCCGTGTGCCCTAACCTTTCTCAGGAGCCTTTCATGGGGTACCTTGTCAAATGCTTTACTAAAGTCCAGATACAAGATATCATAACTATCACCATTATCTACTGCCTCGTACACTTTACTGTAAAAACTTAACAAGTTTGTCATGCAAGACTTCCCCTTCGTGAAGCCATGCTGTGATTAATTTATCAAGTTATGTTTGTCTAAATGTTCCCTAATGTTCCTCGCTCTTATTAACTCTAATATTTTACCTATAACTGAATTTAAGCTGACAGATCTATAGTTAGACGCTAAAGTTTTATCTCCTTTCTTAAAGATGGGTACTACATTAGCCTGCTTCCACATTACTGGTACCTCACCTGACTCAAGTGATTTCCTAAAGACAGAGACTAACAGCTCACTAATAACCTCTTTGCATTCCTTAAGTACTCTGAGATATATTTCATCTGGTCCTGGTGTCTTGAACTTTTTTTAGCCTATCTATCTCCTGTTCCACTATCTCTCTACTTATGGAAATATCTGTCAGCTTCTCATTCTCATCTGCTCTAAACATCTGTTCACTATCTGGCATATCCTGCATGTTTTCCTGGGTGAAGACAGATGAAAAATACTCATTCAGAATTTTACTAATCTCCTTCCCAGAACTAACCAGTTCCCCATCTGCTGCCTTTAATGGACCTATAGTATCCTTATTCTTCGTCCTCTATTCCTGATAAAATCCCTTGGGGTCCGTCTTCACATGGCTGGCTACACTTAATTCATAATTGCCCTTAGCTTTCCTCGTTAACTTCATGACTGTTCTAACTAATTCATTATATTGTGACCTTAAAACTTCTTCACCTGCCCTTAATGTCTTATATATACTTCTCTTCCACCCTATATAATGTTTTAATCTAGCAGTCATCCATTTAGGATAATTTTTCTGTGATCTTATTGCCCTATACGGGATATATGCTAACTGACCTGTATGAACTTTATCTACGAAATATTTATACAATTCATCTACATTTACTTCACCTAATTCCCTCATCTCGGCCCCTACCATCCTCTCTACTCGCTCATCTACTCGCCTCGACCTCACCTCTCTCATTTCAGCATGACCTGACATTCCACCATACTCACACCCATATACCCCTCCCTCTCTCCTCCGCCCCTTCGGAACACATCTTACCTCCTCTTGTCCTACACCCTCACACCTCACCTCACCTCTCACATCTTGCCTTATCTCTCTCAACTCCGTCCCGGACCTGACCTCACCCTGCATCCGTTGCCAGTCAACTCCTTGGAGGTACCTTTTTAATTCCTCAAATTCTGCTCTCCTAAAGTCAAGTATTTTACTAGTGTTTTTGCTTCTAAAAGTTTCTTCCCATTTTAAATTGTACCTAATTTCCCTATGGTCAATGTTACCTAGCTGTCCTTCAACCTCTACCTACGTGACTGCTTCCTCCCTGTTAGTAAGAATTAAATCTAGAATATTATTCCCCCTTGTGGGTTCTACGACTACCTGTTTTAAAAAATTATCCTGAATTACCTTAAAAAATTCTGCTTCCTTCTTACCCACCATCAGACTCCAGTCGATATTCCTAAAATTAAAATCTCCTACCACACATACCTGACTGTACCTGCCTGCTCTATTTATTTCCTGCCACAGTGAGGTGTTAATTTCCTTTGTACTGGTCGGTGATCTGTACACTACTCCCACTACTGTACATTGCTGTACTACTACTGCTTTCCTATCTGTTTTAAATCTACTGTTAATACAACACTGTAATGTGTCCCTAACGTATAACGCGACGCCTCCTCCTCTCCTGTTTTCCCTATCTTTATAGAACAATGTATAACCATCTATCTTGACCTCTGGATTAAATACTTTTCCTCACATATCTAACCAAGTTTCAGTTAAAGCAATGATATCAAATTTCTCTACACACACTATTCTTCTAAGCAAGTCTATTTTATTCAAAATACTGCTACATTTTGTGTGGTAAATACTTCAGCTATTTCTCACCTTCCCTGAGCTAGCTACCTTTCTAGATTTAACTAATTTCTCCTATGTTTACTCCTCACAACACCTTCTTCACACAACCCTTTCCCGTATATGAAGTGAGTTATGGCAAATAATTGGCACATTTTGTGCGCTCGAGCTCGATCTGTAGTGATGAGGCGATAGTTGTGCGAGTTGCGAGGCAGAAACCTTCGCCCACATGCCGATAAATCGAAATATGCAAAATACAGCAAAAAAAGGTGAGTCTGACGAAGAAATTAAATAAAATAACAAAGATACGCCTTCAAAAGTTACCAAGAAGTGTTTCCGAAAATGAAATCGAAACTTTTATATACGATGGACATCAAAAGGTGCTCCTGGCCAAATCATCGTTGTGCCCTCCAGGGCCAGGCGGGAGCGGTGGGGTGTACAGATGTGCGGTAACAAAAATAGAGCCCCCTCGCTCCGCTACGGGAATGATCCCTCCAAAGATATTAAATACGTTACTAAATGATTAAGAAAATCATAAATTATCTTTCATTCGCTGACAAGGAAAATAAAAACGTGAGGAAAACTAATATTTTCAGAAATCTACAACGACGAGCCTCTAAAAAAAGGGAGACAAATAGTGTGGGCCGGCTCTAGTCATCAAGGCCCACGTCACCTTGACTTTTCAAGGCGACAATCAACACACACAGAGACAAATAAGAACACTTCACAGAACTATACAAGCTTTCCTCTCTTTGATTTTACTTGAATAAAGCTGCAACAAAGGTTATGACGCTAAAAAGTTACCTTAGGTTAGGTCACAAATATCATGGTGGTAACGCTTCCCGGGAAATCAGAGTTAAAAATAATATCAATACCAATTGAACAAAGAAAATATAAATATCTTTTCTCCATAGAAGGAGAGTTTTTTTTTTTTTTTTTTTTACGTGGAAACCAAATTCACACTAAATGAAATGTGTTACAGTAATAGTTTCCAAGGACACTTTATCATAACGTGCAAAATATTATTAATCTACATAACGGTAAAACACACTAAAGGATAAATAGACATACAAACTAGAAGATCTGATATTTGTTACCTAAAAAAGACCTCAAGTGAGGTCGTACATACGTACATACAAAAAAAAAAAAAATATATATATATATATATATATATATATATATATATATATATATATATATATATATATATATATATATATATATATATATATATATATATATATATATATATATATATATATATATATATATATATATATATATATATATATATATATATATATATATATATATAAAACCAACGCAAAAATGACAGCTAATTGTTAGGTTTCAATTGAATCTCTAAGTAAATATTTATACCAAAAAGATGACACCATTATAGAAAACATATGATTTCGTATCCTTCTTTTCTCTATGCATACATTAAAATAAGCACACGAAGACTGGAATACAAAAATTATAGTTTTGAAAAAGATTCTCGGTTAATCCTCAAAGGACTTTTTTCCCTGTAAGATGTTGCAATGAACATTATAGACTAAATTTACATTCTGTCTTCTTTCACATATATACCCTAGGAAGGCAGAAACATGGGAGACAAAAACAACGCATTGGAAAAAGGTTTAAACTAATCCTTCAATGGATAACACTACTGACACGATACCATGGAAGCACATCCTTTCTTTCCTTCACAGATTCGTGGGAAGCTGACAGGAGAAAGGCAGGCAACAGGTTTCCGTTGAAATGAAAAAAAAAAAATCCAAAATAGAGGGCACATGATGTAATGAAGCAGGTACTCACTTTCCTCCTGCATGTGTTGGGAGTGTTCACCGCGGCACCACCTGCCATCCTTTCCTGAAAATATCAAAACATCCACATAAAAAAGTGATGCAGCTTCACTATTCTAAAAAGAGCTAAAAATGAAGCATCATAAACAGAACCACCAGAAATCATTTACTGCATGAGTTAACAACATACACATGAACAAAAGAGGAAAGAATAAATACTGAACAAAAACACGAAATGTCATAAATAAAACGTGTCAAATTCCTCCAAGCAAGAACACATGGATACATGGAAAACAACACTGAAAACAGAACACACTTCAAACGCTGAGAATGTTAAATATGCACAACAGCTGCAACAAAATAAAACGAACAAACACCATTACATATATAACAAGATCAAATAAGAAAATAAAAAGAAGCAAAAATAATAAATGTAAAGCTTGCCAACATTCAGCGGTGTCTAGAATATGAAGGTGGTAGTTAAGTGAGACTGAAGAGGAGGAGCACAAGTCATGCTGCGATTGATGCATGAAGGCAATCAAGGGAGAGGGTCGCACAGAGGAGGCGGGACGCAAGGCGCCTTCAGGCCAGTCACTGCTGGTGTCCCTCGCCTCCCCTTCCTGCCTCGCTGCGAGGTGAAGGGGCCACTACCACCGCTGCCTCAACACTTACACTACCTTTGCGTCTCAACACTGAAATGCTTCAATGAATGGGAATGAACGGGAAAGTAATGGTCACTTAGAATTGCTTATAACAAGTACATGTTACTAAGTGTTTTAAATCAATCTGTCTGTCTGCGTCTGTCTGTTTATCTCTGCCTCACATGTTCACTATAATGCTCTGTAAGAATGAGCATCCCAATCTCTGTTGCTTTGTTGCAGCGCATCTATTTGTATTAATGTTGTGTGTGTGTGTGTGTGTGTGTGTGTGTGTGTGTGTGTGTGTGTGTGTGTGTGTGTGTGTGTGTGTGTGTGTGTGTGTGTGGTGTAACATTACGAGTGGAACAATATTTACGAGTATGGGTCAGTAGGTCTGTCTTCTGGTATATTTAGTAGTTTTAGGAAATCAATGACAACTACGTATTGTGCACGAAAAATGGCATACCGTAAATACGAGGCCATGAGAGAAAAATATAGTTAGGTCACTATGTTTGCATTTTCTTCGCTTACAGTAATTGTTATCACGAAAGAATATACGAGTAACGGAAGAGGCATACGTTTATATTGTGCAAACATTATGCTGTATTAATATCCCACTGACTAATTCAGTTAGACTTTTGGTTAAGTACTCACTGCAGGGCACGATAAACTATTTATTAAAGTATTTTACAAAAAAATTGTGAAAATATATTCATTGGAATGAAATATTCCAGTTTCTGCCGCTATTTAAAACTACTTTGTCCATGTCTGTGCCTGCCCGCACATCCATCTGTCCCTCTGTCTATTTGTCTGTCTGTCTGTCTGCTTCCTTGCCTTCTATTTTTGCCTGCCTGCCTGTCTGCCTGCTTCTTTGCCTGCCTATCCTCTTCAAGTTAGCCTGACTATTTCCTTCTTCATTTCGCTCTCTAATTTAAACTTCTTTATACAAATGAAATTAAACTTCGGGATTTAAATGGTCACTTTCTTTCTTAGCGCATAAACAAAAATGTGCTGGACAAATATAACGAAAATATTTATATTAAAAAAAAAAACAATAATAATATTCGAGCCACACTCCACAGTAACGAAAGCTTTCATAGATATAGGAACACATTGCAAAGATCGCACTGAAATATTATTTATCACCGTACAACTACCATACCTAATTCCCGGGAGCAGACTCATGCAGGATAGAAAAAGATGAAACACCAATAAATACTGGTAGAGAGTCATGAGAACATGGCAATTCATCAACGAACTCCCGAGAGAGAGAGAGAGAGAGAGAGAGAGAGAGAGAGAGAGAGAGAGAGAGAGAGAGAGAGAGAGAGAGAGAGAGAGAGAGAGAGAGAGAATATATATATATATATATATATATATATATATATATATATATATATATATATATATATATATATATATATATATATATATATATATATATATATATATATATATATATATATATATATATATATATATATATATATATATATATATATATATATATATATATCAGAGAGAAGGAAGGATAAAATGAAAAACAGGAATATAAGGGTGACGGAAGGCAGGCAGGCAGGCACTCAGGGAGGCAGGAAGGAAGGAAGGAAGGAAGGAAGGAAGGAAGGAAGGAAGGAAGGAAGGAAGGAAGGAAGGAAGGAAGGAAGGAAGGAAGGAAAGACAAAAACAAGTATCAATATAATAAACATAATAAATAATAATAAATAATAAACAAAAATAATGACAGGGAGATACATTACATTGCACGTGTATCTAAGAGTGAACATTACTCACGGCTCACCAGCACTCCCCGGCACACAGCTAATCCTGGCGCTAGTGAGGGTCTGAGGAGGAAAGACGCTTACTTTCCCTTGGCTTACAAACGAAAGCGTGCTCTACCGTACCTCCCATCAGGAAGCCACGCTAATTGGGTATTAAAAGATGGAGTGTGCTTTTCAGTATTTCTATTTCAGGAACACCGCCACTAGAACAACTAATTGCTTACTGTCCAAGGCAGGTACAGAGAGAGAGAGAGAGAGAGAGAGAGAGAGAGAGAGAGAGAGAGAGAGAGAGAGAGAGAGAGAGAGAGAGAGAGAGAGAGAGAGAGAGAGAGAGAGAGAGATTTCCACGGCAAAGTAGAGATAACGAGGAGATAACGACTGCACTTTCTATAAATACCTAAACCTGCAATTCATTACGTGTATCAGAATGTCTTCTTGCAAAGGAAACTACTCCCAGCCTCCCACTCTCTCCTGTTCTGGCACCTGATCCCCGCTGACGCCAGGCATGTTGTGCGTTACCCAACTAATTATTAGCAGTGCTCTCTCTCTCTCTCTCTCTCTCTCTCTCTCTCTCTCTCTCTCTCTCTCTCTCTCTCTCTCTCTCTCTCTTATATATGATCTCCCATGAAGGCACTGAAAGCTCACACACTGCCCAAGTATCCATATCCACGTGTGATCGTGACATGTCAGTACTCGAGGTATTCACTAAATCTTGGGGAGTCTGAAAGTAGATGACACTGGAGCTCTGACCAGGAATCTTGGATATCGTCTTTGAGTGCGTGATGCAGCTGGCAACAGGATGATGAGATAAAATCATTATGTCTATAAACTATAGGCTTGAGCATTCTGCAATACCGTTGAATATATATATATATATATATATATATATATATATATATATATATATATATATATATATATATATATATATATATATATATATATATATATAATTACCAGCAGTTTATTTATTTATCACATTACTATAAATGCGCTTGTAAATACAAAAAAAAATTAAACATTTGCAATACCCAGAGTCGTGGGTGTTGTGCACGTTTTAATGTTTGTAATATGTAATATTTATATTAGCAGAGAAATTTCCATTTCCTATGATAAAAAAAAAATGCATGTACACAAAACTGTAACAGAAAAATAGTGCGAAATGAGCTCTAAATTTCAAGAGTATTCTTGGATAACATTGTTTTGAAGTTATGTATTACTGTCATTCACTATAAAGGAATTGAATATAAGTTGAAATAAAGTAAATGATCCTAATTGTAATTGCAAACTCGTGAAACGCGTTGCTATACAACATTTATATATCACAAAGTTATCAACTACTATTACCTATATATATATATATATATATATATATATATATATATATATATATATATATATATATATATATATATATATATATATATATATATAGTCTTTTTACTCTGACAGGCGATGCTACTGTTACGACGACGACGATGAGAACGAGGACGACGACGATTAGAGGCACAGCACGAACGATGGCAAAAACAGCAGTGGTGACTTTTGTAAAGTTTAGCACCAGCAGCAGCAGCAGCAGCAGCAACAGCAGCAGCAGAAGCAGCAGCAGCAGCAGCAACAGCAGCAGCAGCCGCAGCAGCACCAGCAGCAGCACCAGCAGTAGCACCGGCAGCAACAACAGCAGCAGCAGTAACAGCAACAACGGCAGCGGCAGCGGCAGCAGCAGCAGCAGCAGCAGCAGCAGCAGCAGCAGCAGCAGTAGTAGTAGTAGTAGTAGTAGTAGTAGTAGTAGTAGTAGTAGTAGTAGTAGTAGTAGTAGTAGTAGTAGTAGTAGTAGTAGTAGTAGCAGCAGCAGCAGCAGCAGAAGCAGTTGTTCTGGTAGTTATTGTTGAAGGAAGTAAAAGCAGCAATACCAACAAGAGCAGCAAGATCAGCGAGGGCAACAGCAGCAGCAGCACCAGCTTCAGCAGCACCAGCAGCAGCAGCAGCAGCAACAGCAGCATATTAAGTGTAATAATCTCCAACAGATAAAACACGCGGTGAGAAGTAACACGAGGCATCCTGGACAAACACCTGTCCACCTCGGCCCTGCAGGAGCACCTCACCGGCCAGTGTTCTTTCAGTGTTAATTCACATCTCAGTCCTTTATGTATTGTTGTGCCGGCGAGGCAAGACGCCTTGAGGAGCGCCACGCGCCAGACATTCCTTCCCGGGCTGGTTTTCAACCTACGTCTGTCTTCACTTGTTAAATATAAATGTGTAGCAAGAAATACAATTACCGTCTTTCCTTCGGTATTTAAAACTATTAATGTCTTTATACATTTGGCATCCTTTAATCCATGCTTCCATTTTTGGCATTATTTTGGTTTCCTGCTGTAGTTTGTACGTTCATTATAAGAGTGAAATATACTCTCAAGTGTGAAAAATTGCGATATCTCTAAACACAGCCCATCACAGGTCAAACTTAGCCTGGTGCCACAGAAAGTTTGATAAAACTAGCAAATAATAATTTTTCTTTACTATTCAATGTTTTCTGGAAACAAAGGCAATTCCTGGAGTATGAGGAATCCCTGTTCTCTTTCTTCGTCCCGGTGGAGGAAACACAAAGACGCTCACTCTCATTCTAGATTTACACCTTCACCACCACCACCACCACCATAAATAAAATAAAAAAATACACATAAATCTCTTGAACACGTGATGCCAGACCTTTAGAAGATTAGATATATTTCTGGATAGTTGGGATGAGTGGACACAGGTTTGCAAGTCTTATACAAGAACTGCCGCCTTTGGACGGAGTAATAAGACAGTCTTCTGCGGAAGAAAAAAGGAGGAGGAATAGGAGGAAGAATACAGCAACATTCTCGCATGCATAGTTGAAGTTGAAGTGTGGATGTCTGAAGCAGCAGCCTTGCCTGGCACTTTCACAATCAGTCCCCTGTTAGCGTACTTTCCTTTCATGAACCCCTGGAACTTTTTTCCCTCTCATCTCAAGGCGTCGCTAAACACAACCCATCACAGGTCGAACTTAGCCTGGTGCCACAGAAAGTTTGACCAGTCGTAGTTTACATATATATGTTTCTTCCTCTGATGGCGGTGACGCTGCTGTTTCTTCCTCCGATAACAGTGGTGGTAATTCTTTTTCTTTGCTTCTTTTTCTTGTTTTCTTCCTCTGATGGCGGTAATGCTGCTGCTGCTGCTTCTTCTTCCTCTGATGGCGTTGCTTCCTGTTCTTGTTCTTCTAAGACAGTTTGGTGGTCTGAATTGGTTGGTGATAGGGTATTCAGAGTGGGGATAGTAGGAGTACTGCACACTCACCTCCCTTGCTCCCCAGTCAAAATTCAAGTCAGGTTGGTGGAAGACTGGGAAGGGTAGGGAGGTGCTGCACACTCACCTCCCATGCTCCCCAGGTTACATTTGTAACATTTGTCAGATTGGTTGTTTTTGGAGTTGCCGGGATCAGTCAGTCAGGCCCACTCAGTCAAGGGAAGTGCTACGCACTCACCTTGCCAAGATCAGAGGGGTGGTGGTGGTGGTCTGTACATTTGGAGTTGGTAGGATGAGTCACATTGGTGGTCAAAGCCAAACTGGGAGACTGGGAAGGGTAGGGAGGTGCTGCACACTCACCTCCCATGCTCCCCAGAGTCAGTCAGTTTGGTGGTCTGTTGCCAGATTACAGTAAGATTTGTAGGTCAGTCAGGTTGGTTGTTTTTATGGTTGCCAGGGTCAGTAAGGCAGGTGGTAGGGAAGTGCTACGCACTCACCTAGCCAGGACAGGGTAGGATGTAGGGATGTATGGATCAGGGTCAGAGTGGGACACAGAGTAGGAGGTACTGTTGGTCTGTACATTTGGAGTTGTTCTTTGAAGTTGCCAGGATGAGTCAGGTCAAACTGGGAGACTGGGAAGTGTAGGGAGGTGCTGCACACTCACCTCCCATGCTCCCCAGGGCCAGTCAGTTAGGTGATTACATATCTGTAAGTCAGTCAGGTTGGTTGTTTTTGGAGTTGCCAGGGTCAGTCAGTCAGGGTCAGTCCAGGGAAGTGCTACGCACTCACCTTGCCGAGATCAGAAGGGTGGTGGTGGTGGTGGTCTGTACAGTTGGAGTTGCTCTTTGGAGTTGGTAGGATGAGTCAGATTGGTGGTCAAAGTCAAACTGGGAGACTGGGAAGGGTAGGGAGGTGCTGCACACTCACCTCCCGTGCTTCCCAGGTGGGTGGTGGTCTTTGGGGTTGTCAGGGTCAGTCAGTTGGTATTGTTTTATTTTTATTATTTATTGTTGATTGCCAGACTCAGTCAGTTTTATTGAGGGGGGAGTAGGAGTTTTATTGTTTTTGTTTTATTTACTTATTTTTTCATTTATCTTTTTTTTATTACTTTTATTATTTTTTATACCTATATATATTTTATTCTTTTTGGTCTGGCAGTCCGTAGACTTGGGGAGAGAAGGGAAGTGCTGTGCACTCACCTCCCTTGCTCTCCCGAGGTCCGAGGTGGTAAGGAGGTTTTTATTTATTTTTATTTATTTATTTATTTATCTTTATTTATTTTTTCTTTTTTTTGCGTGGTAGGTTAGGAGACAAGGGAAGTGCTATGCACTCACCTTAATTCTTTATTTATTTATTTTTTTTCTATCTTTTGCCTGGTAGGTTGGAAGAGAAGGGAAGTGCTATGCACTCACCTTTATATTTTTTATTCTGTTAGGTGGAGAGAAGAGAAGTGCTATGCACTTACCTTTATTTTATATATATATATATATATATATATATATATATATATATATATATATATATATATATATATATATATATATATATATATATATATTTTTTTTTTTTTTTTTATTATTTTTTGCCTGGTAGTCCGTAGACTTGCCAGGGTTAGGTAGGGGAGAGAAGGGAAGCGCTGTGCACTCACCTCCCTTGCTCTCCCGGGGGCCGGTAAGGCGGTGCCTTCCTCCCCTGGGGAGGGGTAGGGAGGTGCTGCGCACTCACCTCCCCTCCTCCCCGTGGGCAGTTCCATCACACATGGTGATGGAGGGATGCTCTTTCAAGGTTTTTGTGAGTTCCGAGAGGGGGGTTCGAACCTACGCGCCCCTCACTTCCCTCACGCCAAACTCAAAGTGCATCACTCTACCCACTGGGCCACGAGGGCCCTTTTTCTTTTTTTTAAAGTTGGTCTATTTCCCCATCTTCCCCATCTTTTTTGTAAAGTTGCTCTATTTAACCACCTTATGTTCACGCCAGTATGTATTAAAGAATTATGATGTGAATTATTTTCATGACGTTATTTATTTATTGTATTTTGTATGGGATATGACCGCTGGCATCCCACACACACTGGGTTCCCAAGACTGTCACTACGCCATGAAACCCCAACGGTAAACAAGATATATTTGAACACATCATTTCCCTTCCTGTGTTCATGCAGCACCAAAAGTTCAATAAGAAAAACTGCTGCTCATTCTAATGTGAACGTTCATCCCACAGTGATAATTAGATAACTGTTGACTTGTGGGAGTATGTCGTGGAGTACAAATAGCAGTAGGTAAGATCAGAGAACTTTACAGAGGCAGGAATTCCTTGGTTATGAAGCAGCCTTCTGGAACCCTCCCCTGTGCTGCACCACCACCACCACCACCGACAACAACAACAATAACAACACACCATTACACCTGTCCATCCTGCAGCACGAGAATGACTCAGCCCAGAGAACCACGGATTGCTTTATTCGTAATTCACGTCCACTCTCAACATAGACATCAATCAAATTATGTCACTGAAAAAAGTTGGTGAAGCACTCACTTCTTCACACAGGCTTTACTACCTATCAGCAGGATGAAAGCTTCCGACTGGGAGGAAGGGCGGCGTCGGGAAGGATTAAGAGAGAGAGGGTAGGGGGGACCAGCGGAGGCTGGAAGTGTGTTTATGCTTCATAGGTATAAAAAAGAAAACTGCATGAAAAAGAAGAAAGACCTGTGCCCCTCCCACCCCTGCTCCCCGCGTGAGGCGATACGTGCTGAAGTGGTAATGTTGTTGTTGTTATTATTATTATTATTATTATTATTATTATTATTATTATTATTATTATTATTATTATTATTATTATTATTTATTATTATTATTATTATTATCATTAAAATTATTATTATTACCGTCATCATCGTCATCGGCACCATCATTGTAGTGTAGCTGGTTTGTGTCCTTTTATTTCCGCGTCGTATCTTGTAAGCTGTAAGTTTTAATAGTTCAGTATTTGTAACGATGGAGACCTTGTTTTTTATTCTTTATGCTCTGCACGGTGTCATTGGCATTTACATCTATATTTTCTAAATAACCAGGAACGACAACAACAAGAGCAACAACAACAACAACAACAACAAGAACAACAACAAAACAAACAAACACAACAAAAAAACACTTACAATCACATTAGCAGGAACAATAAAGAGTACAAACATACAATAAGACCAAACAACAACAACAACAACAACAACAACAACAACAACAACAAGCAAAAGCAATCATAAAAGAATAACATCCACACCGTGGCATTTCAACACCAGGAAAAGACTATTAAAAAGAAAAAGAAAAAGAAAAAGACAATAAGAATGAAAACAATATAATGACAGGCAGATGCGGGTGAGCACGAGGTCTGGGATATACTGTGTCATGTTAACGCCAGTCAAAAAAAGATGACAACTGCGACAGCTAACCCTTCCCCACTACCACGCATATACGCACCACAAACGCCACCACCACCACCAGTACCACCACCACCATCATCACCACAACACCATCACAAAAACAACCATAGCAACAACACGAGACTGACATAGGTTGGCAGCATATGGGGTTGAAAAAAAAAAAATATAATAATATATATATATATATATATATATATATATATATATATATATATATATATATATATATATATATATATATATATATATATATATATATATATATATATATATATATATATATATATATATATATATATATATATATATAAACAAAGGAAAGAAAAAAATAAACAAAATGAAAGAAAATAGAAAAAAAAATTATCTATCGCAAAAGCTTCCATGTTTTACTACAAAAGAAATAAGAGTGAAAAGAAACCAAACTTGAAAAAAAAAATCTAAATACTCGCAACCTTCCTGGAAAGGTAAGGACTAAAAAAAAAAAAAATCCTGAAAAAAAGGGAAAAGAAAAGAAAGAAAAAGACGAAGTGACCTGACGTATCATGTGGAGTTTTGGCGCAATATTACCTCCACTTCACGCAGGAGAGAGAGAGAGAGAGAGAGAGAGAGAGAGAGAGAGAGAGAGAGAGAGAGAGAGAGAGAGAGAGAGAGAGAG
>NC_087157.1:17986376-17993876 GCF_035594125.1 Scylla paramamosain | reverse complement strand
TAGAGATGTTTCCTGCTCTTAAGTCCTTTCTTTCACAAGAGCAACCACCAACAGTAATAAAAAAATTCTTTGAAAATGAAATGAGTGAGATTTACCTCTGGCACATGCACTCTTTAATGGCTGTATTTCACACACACGTTCAAACAATTGAAAAGGAAAGTAACTCTGTTGTAGAAGTGCTGACAAATTTGGAGTCTGTGTGTAAAGTACTTGCACAAAGAAAGAACCAGCATTTCATGTCTTTAAAAGTTAAAGGACTAATTACTCAGAAGCGCACAGAAGGAAAAGAAGAAGAGTGTAACAGGTTCTGTGTTGAAGTAGTTAACCTGTACAACAGATGCTCAGAGTACTTAGCTAAGTGGATGAAACCACTGGAAGAGTTCTCTTGTTTCAAGTGGATGGTCTTGAGTGAAATGCCAAACTGGACTGATGTGGAACCTTGTGTTGTATACTTGATAGACAAGGGAATAGAGCTTGATGATGTAAAGTGCTTTGACCAAGTTTGTAACTTGAGGCAGTTTGTAGAAAGGAACAAGAATGATGAAGACTTCAGTAAATTACCAGCACATAAAAAATGGACCAGATACTTTGAAGCATCAAAGAATATTGAATGCCACTCAGAACTGCTCAGAATTGCACAATTCTTTTTTGCTGTAACATCCCACAATGCTAATGTGGAGCGAGTCTTTTCGCTGATGCAAAGTCAGCGGACGAAGGAAAGGAACAAGCTGAGTGTTGATACAATGAAAGGTATTCTGACTGTACAGTACAACTACTGAGAGACCTCTTGCGTTGACTTCCTCAACTTTTTAAAGTCCAACAAGGAACTACTTAAAAATATAAGATCTACAGAAAAATATGTATCGGCACATCAAGCAACACACGCAGTGGTTGAAGAAGAGTTAGAAGACACCAACTAAGCTAAGTGGAAAAACGGAATTCAAGATTATCAGCCATATGCAAAGGTAAATAAGTTGAGTTTCTTTTAATTAATTTACATGTTTTCCAGTATCATATCAGGACCATAATCAGGTGTTAGTGAAGGTGTCCGGAATTTTGATAGTTCATATATGGCAACCCTAGTGTACCCCAACATAGCCCATGAGTGGGTAAAACTATTTCTGGGCATCTGTCTGGCTGCAAATTCTTTTCCCTTACTGGTTCTTGAAATATGAATATGAACCAAGTTTTCATTATTTATTTATCTTATAGAAAATATTTTCATTATACTTTCAGAATTTAAGTAAGAATTTAAAAACTTAAATATGATTCCAGGTGATTGCAGTGGCTCCAAGTCTTGGGAAAACCATGTGTGGAGCACAAGCAGTCTGTCCACACTGAAAATTTTGAGCTCAAGCATACCAGCAGCACAACACATCTGCTGAACAATGCAGCTCCAATTCCTGCAGATAAACGAACTTCAGGCACATACCACAGAGCATTTCTGTGACTACACAACTGTGTTATAACTGGTAATGTTTCATTTAGTTGTGGTAAATGTGGTTAAATGACATTCATGATGAAATAGTTTTTAAACAACAGATCCTAAATATTGATTAATAACATTCACAACCTTATTGAAGCCTATATACTGTATGTACTATATTACATTATATGATGAGCTTTCATTTCAGTATATACATATTTGCTAGCAGATACCATTCAGCAATCTCATAATTCCCACTATTATCTAACCCATTTTCTAAGAACATAAGAAAATAAGGGAATGTGCAAGAAGCCGTCAGGGCTACACATAGCAGTCCCTGTATGAAACATATCTACCTATTTCTACCTATCATCCCCATCCATAAATCTGTCTAATCTTCTTTTCAAGCTCTCTGTTGACTCTGCACAAACAACCTAATTACAGAGCCTACTCCCGTCATCTACCGTTCTGTTTGAGAACCACTTCCTTCCTCTCTTTTAATCTAACTTGATCAAGCTTGAATTAAAAACAGAGGTGGGAAGAAATCATGTGGTTATTTTTTCTCCAAAAAATACATAAATAAATAAAAATAAATAATAATATGAATATAAATATGAATATCAATATAAATATGAATAAATAGAATATAATAAACCAACTTCTGCCTCCACTACTAACAAATCCTATCTTCTTTCACCATTTGTCCATACACAATCATACATTTCTTTATATACTAATATTTCACAATATTTATAACTTAATTTTGTGCAATCCTTGCTTTCCAGTTACCAAAATGCTTCTTTTTACAGACTGAATTGTGGTAAAGTGGCTTACAGCAGGAAAGGAAACACAACCGGCACATCTGAGTCAAGCATGTTAACCGATGTGATGAGCAATGTGAACAAGTATTTTAAGATGTTTTTGGCAAGGAAAAGATGTGGTGGGAATAATGACTGTATATAAGGTTTATAATTACTGTTAATCACTTACTTGAAGAGGACAGTTGTTGTGGGTATGGGAAAAGTGTAAGATGGCACAGGTGAGATAGAAAGAGAAAAGTTGTTAACCTATTCTGTTACTAACAGAGGTAATAGCATTACTCAAGAAAATAAATGCATATACTAGTATGCTAATAATGACACAAAGTTATGCTAATATATTCCATATTTCCATATTTACAGGGACACCATCCACACCACCCAAGACAGTCCAGCAATCTGGAAGGAAGACCAGCACAATACCACAGCAATTGATGCAAAGAGCAGCAGATTTCCTGCCTCCCAGGATGTTGTAATTTTTCACTGGACATCAATGATATGCTTTGATTAGTGTGACAGTGGAGGACGAGGAGGAAGAGGAGGAGGCAGCTTGCTGTAGCAGTATATTATCACAGTCCTAAAAGGATTACAGTAAGCACTGCATTTCTCGTTGAGAAACATTTTGTTAGCAGGAGCAACAAACTCTGGCAGTCCTGTAAAGGAAGTTACTTTAAGGCAATATATCTCATGTAATGAGTATCATCAAAGATTTGTTTAATTTTTACCAGGTTTCTGATTCCATTATTGGAGGCAAGGATACTAGTGAACATGACAAAAGTTTGAAACTTGGAAACCATGCATTTTTGTTTGTGATTAAAGAACTGAGAAATGGAAATTTTTTAGGTTATTCCTTTTATCTGGGAAAGACTGATATTATGCAGAGTGTGAGAATGATGACATGTTCATTAGGCTTAAGACATTGATACTTAAGTAACTGCACTTTTTTTTTCTTCCTCTGACCAAGAGGGAATACAATGTTCTTCTCTTGGAACCTTGACATGTTTGCCGTCAATGGTAAATGGATCCATTTCTCGGATGATTCACCGAAGCTTTTGAAGAGACTCGGTAACACTATTGTGAAGGAGAAAAGTAAAGTACATACAGGGTAATGTAATTAAATGATGAACGTTTAATTTTCAATGATCATCAGCTTAAAAATATGAGACTTGCTCCTAACTGGTAAATTCAACATGTGTAGGATTTTCAAGTAATGAACAGAATAGACACACATTCCATGGTAGGCTTACTGCCACAAGAAGCTGTCCTTATTGCAGTATAGGCATGTATATCAGGTGCATAGATCCTTTTCATTATTGAAATAGTTTAGTTACTCTTCATTTTGATGATGTTTATTGCTAAATCTTGTAAAATTTGCAAGGAATGCAAGAACACCATGGAAACTGTGCCATTCACACACTGTAACAAGACAGCACTTCAGGTGCTGTGGCACAACTGGTCTTTGTTCAGTTCCCTTACCTTAGTTATTAATTAGATGAACCATACTTCCTTGACAAGACCACACTTCCTTGACAAGATTAAGACTTGGATTACCCACTGACTTCAGTTCCTAACTCTAAATTTGAAGATACAGTGATGGCATCAGACTACTTCTACCTCATAATCTTTTCCATGTAACTGATTGTGCCTGAAGAAGATTTTTGAGCCTCATGAATGTCAAATGACAAGGATATTTTGTCAGATACCAGCCATCAGTTAGACAGCAGCAGTGAGGCAGATTAGATTTATGATTTTACGTGGCCTTTTCACTTCCCAATGAGGAAAAAAAAGTGTATTTTCTTTACCAGTCATAAGTTTGTGTTGCCTTTGCATGTGTTTCAACAACTAACCAAAAGCTTTAGTTTAATGAAACTTCGAGTATTTTATATCCTTAAATAGGAAATGGGAAGAAATAAACATGAAAAGTTGAATAGTAAATTTGCATACAGTACACAGATATGCCCACAAAATTTCTTTCTAGTTCTTTTTGTTTTTTTCACTGTATTCTTGCAAAAATTCTGCTCTTGTCCTACTGTCTCACTGCATGTCCCATGTCCAAGCTCAGGATGCTGTATTTTATCCTGCATATAATGTTTCATCAGGTTTGTGCTCTTTTTTACAGCATATGCAAAAATTATTTAAATTCTGCATGTTTACTTTGTGGTGACATAAATGCTTCTCTTCTCTGAAATTTTCTTTGGCTAGCTACATGTTATTAACAATATATCTTTAGCTGCCATATGCCCACTGTATATCCTTACTTTAGTGTTGTTGTTGTTGTTGTTGTTGTTGTTGTATGCAGTTCTGAGTTGCCATGTCATTTGTTCTGATATGGAAGTCTTTGTGTTCTCTGTTAGGTGGTGTAGCCTTGCTATGTTGACTCTGTTACCTCCTGATGTACATTCAAAAAGTCGATATGGGTAGATATTAAGGAAGGATCACAGTCAGCAGTACTGGGAGTAGTGTACAGTCCACCAAACAGTACAAAGGAAATTAACACCTCACTGTGGCAGGAAATAAATAGAGCAGGAAGGTACAGTCTGGTATGTGTGATAGGAGATTTTAATTTTAGGAATATCAACTGGAGCCTGATGGTGGGTAACAAGGAATCAGAGGAATTTCTTAAGGTAACTCAGAATAATTTTTTAAAACAGGTAGTCGTTGAACCCACAAGGGGGAACAATATTATACTAACAGGGAGAAAGCAGTCATGCAGATAGAGGTTGGAAGGCAGCTAGGTAACAGTGACCATTAGGAAATTAGGTACAAATTAAAATGGGAAGAAACTTTTAGAAGCAAAAACACTATTAAAATACCTGACTTTAGGAGAGGAGTTGACTGGCAACAGATGCAGAGTGAGGTCAGGTCTGGGACAGAGTTGAGAGAGATAAGGCAGGATGAGAGAGGTGAGGTGAGGTATGAGGGTGCAGGACAAGAGGAGGGAAGATGTGTCCAGAAGGGGCTGAGGAGAGAGAGAGAGAGAGGGTGAGATAGATGTGAGTATGTTGGAGGGTCAGGTCATACTGAAATGGGAGAAGTGAGGTCGAGGTGAGTAGATGAGGGAGTAGAGAGGATGGAAGGGGCCAAAATGAGGGAATTAGGTGAAGTAAATGTAAATGAGTTGTATAAATATTTTGTAGACAAACTGCATATAGGACAGTTAGCAAACATCCCGTATAAAGCAATAAGATCACAAAAAAAATTACCCTAAATGGATGACTACTAGGTTAAAACATTATACAGGATGGAAGAGAAGTATATATAAGAGATTAAGGGTAGGTGAAGAGGTTTCAGGACCACAATGTAATGAATTAGTTATAAGTCAGGAGGTTACCAAGGGCAATTATGAATTAAAGGTAGCCAGCCAGGTGAAGACAGACCCCAGGGGATTTTATCAGGTATACAGGACGAAGAATAAAGATACTATAGGTCCACTAGAGGCAGCACATGGGGTGCTGGTTAGTTCTGGGGAGAAGATATTAAAATTCTGAATGAGTATTTTTTGACTGTCTTCACCCAGGAAAACATGCAGGATATGCCAAATTGTGAACAGATGTTTAAAGCAGATGAGAATGAGAAGCTGATAGATATTTTCATAACTAAGGAGATAGTGGAACAGGAGATAGATAAGCTAAAAAGTTCAAGACACCAGGACCAGATGAAATATGTGCCAGAGTACTTAAGGAATGCAGAGGTTATTAGTGAGCCATTAGTCTCTGGCTTTAGGAAATCACTTGAGTCAGGTGAGGTACCAGTAATGTGGAGGCAGGCTAATGTAGTACCCATCTTTAAGAAAGGAGTTAAAACTTTACCATCTAATTATAGACCTGTCAGCTTAACTTCAGTTGTGGGTAAAATATTGGAGTCAATAATAGCGAGGAACATAAAGGAGTATTTAGACAAACATAACTTGATAAATCAGTCACAGCACAGCTTCATGAAGGAGAAGTCTTGCCCGACGAACTTGTTAAGTTTTTACAGTAAAGTGTACAAGGCAGTAGATAATGGTGATAGTTACGACAGCTTATATCTGAACTTTAGTAAAGCTTTTGACAAGGTACCCCACCAGAGGCTCCTAAGAAAGGTTAGGGCACACAGGATAGATAGGAAGGTGTTAGGCTGGATAAGGTCATGGCTAAGCGACAGGTGACAAAGAGTTGTAATAAATGGCTCTAAATCCAAGTGAGGTCATGTAATTAGTGGGATGCCACAGGGATCAGTATTAGGGCCACTGTTGTTTTTAATATATATCAATGACTTGGATAGTGGAATTAGTAGTGATCTTAGTAAATTTGCAGGCAAAGATTGGTAGATTAATTATGTCAGAATCAGATGCCATCTACTTGCAGGCAGATTTAGATAGGATGAATGAATGGATGGACAGATGGCAAATGCAGTTTATCAACAAATACAAAGTACTTAGCATAGGTAGAGGAAACCCACACAGTAGGTACACAATAAACAACGAAACTCTGGTAGGTTCAGGGTACGAAAAATATTTAGGAGTTATAGTTAGCTCTGAATTCCGTCTAGGAAAGCAATGCAGAGGCCAGAAACAGGGAAAATAGAATATTTGGATTAATTTTTAGGAGTGTTAAAAGTAGAAAGCCTGAAGTTATTAAATTAAAGTTATATTTGGCGCTGGTCAGACCTCATCTAGACTACACTGTGCAGTTCTGGTCCCCACATTACAGGAAAGATATAGGTCTATTAGAATCAGTACAGAGGAGAATGACTAAAAGGATACAGGGGATGAAGAGTATTCCTTACGATGCAAGATTAAAGTTGTTAAATTTACATTCTTTTAGAGAGACGTGGGTTAAGAGGGGACCTGATAGAAGTCTTTAAGTGGTATAAGGGTTATAACAAGGGGGATGTAAGCAAAATTCTTAGGATCAGCAACCAGGATAGAACAAGAAATAATGGGTTCAAGCTTCAAAAATTTTGGTTTAAGAAAGAGATAGGAAGAAATTGGTTCCCAAATAGAGTGGTAAATGAGTGGAAAAGACTCAGTAATCATGTTGTTAGTGCTAAGACATTAGGGAGCTTTAAGAGAAGATTAGACAGGTTTATGGATGAGGATGATAGGTGGAAATAGGTACATTTCATACAGGGACTGCCACGTGTAAGCCTGATCACTTCTTGCAGCTTCCCTTATTTCTTATGTTCTTAATATTGCAATGTCTCTTGGTGTTGCTGTATATTATATATGTATGCTATAGGATAGTGATGACTTTTGTGTGATCTCTTAATGCAACT
>NC_087157.1:17978876-17981376 GCF_035594125.1 Scylla paramamosain | reverse complement strand
ACTCGACAGGTGTGTGTGTGTGTGTGTGTGTGTGTGTGTGTGTGTGTGTGTGTGTGTGTGTGTGTGTGTTTAGAGGGGAGTACACGAGGGGAAGACCGAGTGATGGTCGTGAATGACAGATGCAAAGGAAAGGAAAAGAATGAGGGAGTAAAAAGACAAAAGACAAAAAAAAAAAAAAAAATATATATATATATATATATATATATATATATATATATATATATATATATATATATATATATATATATATATATATATATATATATATATATATATATATATATATATATATATATATATATATATATATAAGGAGGGAATAAAAACAGAATATGAATGAGGATGGCTACAAGGGAAAAGGAGAGCATGAGGAGGCTGGTAACTGGTGGACAGGAAATGATGTATACAAATAAGATGAATATGCATTAGAGAAACAAAGAAGTGAGAGATGTATATGTATGTTATATAGAAGTGGATGAAAAGGAGAAAGTTGAGTGAATTAGAATATGTTAAACAGAATGGAGAGGGAGGAATGAGATATCAGAGGCGACATGAGAAAATAAAAACAGGAATGATGAAGGAATTAGTAGTTTACACATGGGAAAGGATAAGATAATGGCAAGTTAATTACAATTAGAGTATATAATGAAAAGATGGAGCCTGTGCAAAAGCCAAGTCGAGAAGGGGAAGGGTTTAAGAACAAAATTATATTTCGAGTTTTTCGCTGCAGCATGAATTAAATTAATAAAGAAATAAAGAAGCTCAAAGAATATGGCATGAGAAACTCGACAAGAAAAAAAGATGCTAGAATAAATCCAAGAAAAGCTACATAGAATAAATACCGTGAATTCACGACGAAATGCTTGACGCAACGAGCACGGCCAGAATATAAATTGGAGAAATGTACCGGCACTTTTACATTTACGAAAAGAAATATTACCAACAGAGAGAGAGAGATGGATAATAGACATTAAAAAAGCACATGCATTCTGTTTATAGAGAAAAATTATAAAAAAATAAACATTTGAAAATCCGAGAAAAATCAAGTGTATACAGTACAAGTATTGCATATAACAAAAGAAAACGCAATCACAGACTAAGTCATCTGTTCTCACAAGGACTCCTCTCAATCAACGAGTCCTCTCTGTTCCTGTGCACGCCGCGGGAAGACACTCTGCAAATGGAATAAAGCACAGAGGCGAGGAGTAAAAGGGAATACAACACAGGGAAATAAAAGCAAGCGAGTGGAATACGTAAATGAAGTAGAATGATTTACGAGAAAGAATTATGAAGCGGAACAAAGCAATAGGATCACACGACGTAAAGGAATAAACTAGAGTACAATAAATCAGACTAGAATGGAATGATGAAAAAGAATCATGCAGTATAAAACAAGATGATAAAGTACAAACAGTAAAGCAAAAATATTTTGTCATATTTCTGGCTTAAGCAAGGCAGATCAAGGCAGAGTAAATGTCACAGTGATACGTCACTGATGTGTGTGAATGGGCCTTTAACGTGTATTCTAACAATCACAAACCGAGAAAATCACTTCCTGGTTCCATCGTGTCAAGCACCCTTCCTCGTGTTAGTTCCATCTCTCTCATCACGTTAGTCCTCCTCCTCCTCCTCCTCCTCCTCCTCCTCCTCCTCCTCCTCCTTCCCTCTTTACGTGATTACTTCTCGCTTCTCCTCAATCCCACTTTTTTTCCTCTCCTGCTCGAATCATTACGTTAAGAAAGCACACGAAAAAGTAGAGCACCAAAGAACGAAAAGAAAAAAAAAGATATAATCAGTGTTACTACCCCTCTAACCACCACCAAAACCATTACCATTACCATTACCACTACCACTGATATTTCTTCTACCACAACAACCATCAAAACGGCCACCACAACCATCCGCACCACGTAGTATGTACGTATATACCAAGAGCACCATCACCACCACCGACACCATCACAGTCATTACAAGAATCAACACCACGTAGTAGTAGCAGTGGTATATACCATCACCACCGCTACCACAAGTACACTATCACACACCAACTATCGCAGCAAAAGCAAACATTAAGTCCTCACCTTACTCCGGCCCCTCAACACACACACACACACACACACACACACACACAACTAGCCACAATTCACTCTCTCCCCTCAGCAAAAGGCGGGCTTTGGAGCACGGGCAAGCAGACAAGCAAGCAGAGGCAGTGGATGTAGTATGACCACAAAACACCAGGGGGGCACCAGATGGCTGTTCCTCGTTTCTCTCGCAGGATGATTTGTTGTCCCTGTAAACACTCCCTTGCTTGCTCTCCGCGCTGCGTGTAAACAGAGACTCGCACTGACAAGCCAACATTTTACTTATAGCCAGACTAGATTTCGGGGATGGAAGGAGGGGCAGGAGAGGATTCCAGCTCGTACCGCGCAGAGGAGAAAGGAAATGAAAAGCGACGCCGCGGGAAGAACACGACAGATAATGAAAAAGAAATTTGATTGAG
>NC_087157.1:17886376-17973876 GCF_035594125.1 Scylla paramamosain | reverse complement strand
ATTGTCCTGAAACCTCCCTCTTGAAGGAATTCAAGTCATAGGAAGGTGGAAATACTGAAGCAGGAAGGGAGTTCGAAAGTTTACCAGAGAAAGGGATGAATGATTCAGAATATTGGTTAACTCTTGCGTTAGAGAGGTGGACAGAATAGGGGTGAGAGAAAGAAGAAAGTCTTGTGCAGCGAGGCCGCGGGAAGAGGGGAGGCATTCAGTTAGCAAGATCAGAAGAGCAATTAGCATGAAAATAGCGGTAGAGGACAGCTAGAGATGCAACATTGCGGTGATGAGAGAGAAGCTGAAGACAGTCAGTTAGAGGAGAGGAGTTGATGAGGCGAAAAGTTTTTAATTCCACCGTGTCTAGAAGAGCGATATGAGTGGAACCCCCCCAGACATGTGAAGCATACTCCATATATGGACGGATAAGGCCCTTGTACAGAGTTAGCAGTTGGGGGGGCGGTGAGAAAAACTGGCAGAAACGTCTCAGAGCACCTAACTTCACAGAAGCTGTTTTAGCTAGAGATGAGATGTGAAGTTTCCAGTTCAGATTATAAGTAAAGGACAGACCGAGGATGTTCAGTGTAGAAGAGCGGGACAGTTGGGTGTCATTGAAGAAGAGGGGATAGCTGTCTGGAACGTTGTGTCGAGTTGATAGATGGAGGAATTGAGTTTTTGAGGCATTGAACAGTACCATATTTGCTCTGCCCCAATCAGAAATTTTAGAAAGATCAGAAATCAGGCGTTCTGTGGCTTCCCTGCGTGAAATGAAAAGAAGTGGAAAAGTGCAGGGTAGTATCATCAGCATAAGAGTCGATAGGACAAGAAGTTTGGTTTAGAAGCTCATTGATGAATAATAAGAGAGTGGGTGACAGGACAGAATCCTGAGGAACACCAATGTTAATAGATTTAGGAGAAGAACAGTGACCGTCTACCAAAACAGCAATAGAATGGTCATATAGGAAACTTGAGATGAAGTTACAGAGAGAAGGATAGAAGCCGTAGGAGGGTAGTTTGAAAATCAAAGCTTTGTGCCAGACTCTATCGAAAGTTTTTGATATATCCAAGGCAACAGCAAAAGTTTCACCAAAATCTCTAAAAGAGGATGACCAAGACTCAGTAAGGAAAGCCAGAAGATCATCAGTACAGCAGCCTTGACGGAACCCAAACTGGCGATCAGATAGAAGGTTGTGAAGTAATACATGTTTAAGAATCTTCCTGTTGAGGATAGATTCAAAAACATTAGATAGACTGGAAATTAAAGCAATTGGACGGAAGTTAGAGGGATTAGAACGGTCACCCTTTTTAGTAACAAGCTGAATGTAGGCTAACTTTCAGCAAGAAGGAAAGGTAGATGTTGACAGACAGAGCTGAAAGAGTTTGACTAGGCAAGGTGCAAACACGGAGAACCAGTTTCGGAGAACAATAGGAGGGATCCCATCAGGTCCATAAGCCTTTTTGAGGGTTTAGGCCAGCGAGGGCATGGGAGACATCGTTGCGAAGAATTTTATTAGGAAGCATGACGTAGTCAGAGGAGTGAGTGGAGTAATCAGTGGAGGAGACGGAGGAACAAGCCCAGAATCGTCCAAGGTAGAATTTTTAGCAAAGGTTTGAGCGAAGAGTTCATCTTAAGTACCTTTTGTGGACCATCTCTCTATCATGTATAGCACGAGAACAAGCTGTGTTAAACCAAGGTTTGGAAGGTTTAGGTGGAGAAAAAGAGTGAAGAATGTACGCCTCCAAACCAGACACTATCACCTCTGTTATGCGCTCGGCACACAAAGACGGGTCTCTGACACGGAAGCAGTAGTCATTCCAAGGAAAATCAGGAAAATACCTCCTCAGGTATCTCTGAGTAGCAGAGGCAAAACGCCAGAAGCACCTTCGCTTAGGGGGATCCTGGGGAGGGATTGGAGTGATAGGACAAGATACAGATATGAGATTGTGATCGGAGGAGTTCATCGGAGAAGAGAAGGTGACAGCATAAGCAGAAGGATTAGAGGTCAGGTAAAAGGTCAAGAATGTTGTGCGTATCTCCAAGTATAGGGGCAAGAAACGATATTTCCAAAAACGTGTCTTTTAATTGTTTAAGAGAGTGTTAGGCACTAAAACGCTGAAAAACATGGAAAGCACCCTATATTGGAAAACGAAACAACATTAATAAAAACGTGTCTTTTGAGTGTTTTTGAGTTTATTACTTATGAAAAGTGTAAAACGCTTTCAGAACACCCTTTATGGAGAAACACAATAATAATAATAATAATGATAATAATGTTTTTTTTTTTCAGAATCACGTACAAAAAACGTCAAAATGGAAAGTATACTATATGGGGAAACAAATGATCATTACGAAAAACGTGTTTTTTTTTTCTTTTTAGGTATCAAAACGCTAAAACGCCCAAACAGCACTCCATATCGAAAAAAAAAAAAAAACAGACCAACATTACCAAAAACGTGTATTTTGAGTGTTTATCAGCATGTTATTCATATCATCGGTAAATATCATGGAAATCACCTTATATTGAAAAAAAAGAACACAACATTACCAAAAACGTATCTTTTCATTGTTTTTGAGCTACGTAACAAATCGTTAAAAAGCGTGCAAATCACTCTTTATGGAGAAAGAGAATAACATTACCAATAACAAGTATTTTCAAAGTTTTGAGCTTGTTACATAAAAAGACATTACAATGCATGAAAAGTATCCTTTATATATATATATATATATATATATATATATATATATATATATATATATATATATATATATATATATATATATATATATATATATATATATATATATATATATATATATATATATATTTTTTTTTTTTCCCTTCATATAGAACACTTTGTATGCATTTTAGCATTTTTCTACATAATAAGCTTAAAAACTCTTGTTTATAGTAATGTTTTCCGTTTCTCCATGAAGGTTGTTTTCCAAGGGTTTTAGTGTATAGGTACTTAAGTAGCTCAAAAACTCTTAAAAAGGACGATTTTTGGTAATGTTTTATTTTCACATATAGGGTACTTTCATTCATTTTATTGTTTTGGTGCTTAACACTCCCATGAACACTCAAATGCCATGTTTTTTTTTTTTTTTTTTTAATTTCGTTTACTTTTGGCATATAGTGTGCTTTGCATGGATTTTGGAGTTTTGGTACCAAACATTGTGAAACATACTGAAAAGACACGTTTTTGGTAATGTTCTGTTTCTCCGTGTAAAATGCTATTCATGCGTTTTAGCGTTTTAGTAGATAAGAAGATCTAAAAACAGACATAATACACATTTTTCGTACTGTATTTTCCTTTCCCAGTAGAAGGTACTTTGCATGAATATTGGCGTTTTTGTAAGTAACGGGATTAAAACATTCAAAATACTTGTTTCCGGCAATTTTTTTCCCTTTCTCCATAAAGATTGTTTTGCATGCATTTTAGCGTTTTGGTATGTAAGTAGCTGTAAAAAATATTAAAATACATGCTTTTCGTAATGTTTTTTTTTTTTTCATATAGGGTGCTTTCCAAACTCTTTAGCGTTTTGGTGCCTAACACGCTCATAAACACTCAAAACACATTTTTCAGGAAATATATATATATATATATATATATATATATATATATATATATATATATATATATATATATATATATATATATATATATATATATATATATATATATATATATATATATATATATATATTGTTTTTGTTTCCCCATAAAGGGTGCTTTGAATGGATTTTTGGGTTTTGTGCCTATCAATGTAAAGAGCGCTCAAAATACACATTTTTGATAATGTTCTTCTGTTCCTCCTTATAGAGTGCTATTTGTGGGTTTTAGCGTTTTGATGCCCAAGGTCAAAAACACACACAGTACACGTTTCTTGTAATGTTCTTTCACTTTCCCATATAGGGTACTTTCCTTGCACTTTTACGTTTTATTTGTACTAATAAGCTCAAAACACTCAAAATTTATGTTTTTTGTCAAAGTTATTGTGTTTCTGCATGTTTTGACAGCGTTTTAACGTTTTGTTTCGTAACTAGCTCAAAACACTCAAAAGACACGTTTTTGGTAATGTTGTTTTGTTTCTTATATATGTTGCTTTGCATGCTTTTTTTTTATATATATTTTGGTGCCTAATACACTCATAAAAATTTAAAAGACGTGTTTTTGAAAATGTCGTTTCTTTTAACCATATTGAGTGTTTTGCCTGCATTTTGGCGTTTTGGTACCTAACTATGTAAAATACATTGAAAATACTCGTTTTTTTTATAATGTTGTTCTGTTTCTCCATATAAAGTGCTATTTATTCGTTTTTGCGTTTTGGTACCTAAGAAACTAAAAAACACTTATAATACACATTTTTTTGTAATGTCTTTTTGGTTCCACAAATAGGGTACTTTGCATGGATTTTGGCTTTTTTGTATGTAACATGCTCAAAACACTGAAAATACTTGTTTATAGTAATGTTTTTGTTTCTCCATTAAGCTTTTTTTTTTTTTCCATACGTTTAAGCGTTTTGATAAGTAAATAGCTCAAAACACTCAAAAGACACGTATTTGGTAATGTTTTCTGTTTTACATATAAGGTACTTTCTATGCTTTTAACGTTTTTGCACCTAACACGCTCATAAACACCTTAAAAAAACACATTTCTAGAAATGTCATTTCCTTTTCCCATATTGGGTACTTTGCATACATTTTGGCGTTTTGTTAACGAACAATGTGAAATACGCTGAATAAAAAAAAAAAAAAATTTTAGTTACGTTGTTCTGTTTTTCTATATATGTTATTCATGCGTTTTAGGGTTTTATTATCTAAGAAACTTAAGTTATAATACATATTTCTTGTAATGTCTTTTCGGTTCAGCATATAGGGTACTTTGCATGCATTTAGGTGTTTTTGTGCGCATTAGGCTGAAAAAAAAACACACTTAGAATACTTGTTTCTGGTAATGATATTTTGTTTCTCCATAAAGGGTGTTTGAATATTTTTGAGCGTTTTGGTACGTAAGTAGACACTTTTTTGGTAATGTTACTTTGTTTTTCCATGTAAGGAGCATTCCATGATTTATAGCATTTTGGTGCCTTACACGCTCATAAACACTCAAAAGACATGTTTGTGGAAATGTTTTGTTTCCTCATAGTGGGAACTTTTGAATACATTTTTGTGTTTTGGTACAATATAAAAAAAAAAAAACACTCAAAATACACGTTTTTGGTAATGTTGTTCTGTTTCTCAAAACAAAGTGCTATTAATGCTTTTTAGCGCTTTTGATACCTAAGAATCTCAAAAAAAGTATTTTTTTTTCTACATAAAGGGTGTTTTGCCTGAATTGTAGCGTTTTGGTTCGTAAGTATTTCAAAAACACTCAAAAGATACGTTCTTGGTTATGTTGTTTTATTTTCTTAAATAGGGAAGGGGGTTTCCAAGCTTTTTAGCGTCTTGGTTTCTAACATGCTCATAAACACCCAAAGGACACGTTTATGGAAATGTCGTCTCCTTTCCCCGTATTGAGTGCTATGTATGTATTTTTGGCCTTTTGGCACCTAACAAAAAGAAAACTGCTCAAAATACACGTTTTTTGTAATGTTGTTCTGCTTCTCCATACAGAGTGCTATTAACGCAGTTTTGCGTTTTGGTACGTAATAAACTCAAAAACACTCGTAATACACATTTCTCGTAATTCATACTTTGTATGAATGTTGGCGTTTTTCAATGTAAGAAACTCAAGACCACTTCAAAATATATCTTTTTGGTAATGCTATTCTGTTTAACCATGATGGATGTTTTACATGCGTTTTTGCGTTTTGGTAAGTAAGGAGTTAAAAAAAGTCAATAGACACATTTTTCGCAATGTTGTTTTGTATTTCCTTACAGAGTGATTTCCATGTTTTTTTTAGCATTTTGTTCCCTAACAAGCTGCAAATCACCCAAAAGACACGTTTTTTTTTATAATGTCGTTTTATTTCCTCATATAAGAGGCTTTGATTGCATTTTGGCATTTTTGTTTATAACAAAGTAAACAGCACTCAGAATGAACGTTTCAGGTAATGTTGTTGTTTCTCCCTGCGTTTCAAGATTTTGTTGCCTAAGTATGAGGCTCAAAACTCTCATAATATACATTTATGATAAAGTCTTTTCGTTTTCCCATATAGAATTCTTTGCATTCATTTTAGAATTTTTCTACGTAACAAGCTCAAAACACTCAAAATACAAGTTTTTGTTAAACTTATACTGTTTCTCCATGAAGTTTTGTTTTTTTTCCGTGTTTTTTTTCGATTTATGAAGTAAGAAACTAAAAAAAAAAACACTGAAAAGAGATATTTTTAGTGATATTGTTTTGCTTTCAAATGCTTTCCATGCTTTTCATCGTTTTGGTGCGTAGCTCGCTGAAAAAAAAAAAAAAAACACATAAAAGACATGTTTCTGGAAATCTACTTTCCGTTCCCAATATAGGGTGCTGTGCATGCATTTTTTTTTTTTGTACCTAACAATGCGAAATACACTCAAAATTCACGTTTTTGGTAATGGTTTTCTTTTTCTACACAGAGAGTGCTATCATGTGTTTTAGTGTTTTAGTACCTAAGAAGCTGAAAACTCTCATAATACAAGTTTCTCGTATTTTTTTTTCTTTTCCCTATATAGTTTATTTTGCATACATTTTGGCGTTTTTCTTCAAACACACGCAAAATACACATTTTTTTTCTTAGTTATTGTGTTTCTCCTAAAAGGGTGTTTTGCATGCGTTTTACCCTTTTTGTAAGACAGTAAGTAGTAAGAAAAAACTCAAAATACACGTTTTTAAGGTATTTTTCCCCATAGAAATTGCTTTTAATACTTTTAAGCGTTTTTTTTTCCCTAACACCCTCATAAATACTCAAAAGACATATTTCTGAAAATATCGTTTCTTTTCCCCATATAAGATGCTTTGTATGTATTTTGGCCTTATGACACTTATCTGTGAAATACACTAAATGTACACATTTTTTGTAAGGTTGTTCTGTTTCTCCATATAGGGTGATATTTATGCGTTTTAGTGTTTTGCCATCTCAGAAGCTCTAAAATACTCATAATACACGTTTCTCGTAAGGTGTTTATGGTTCCCCTTATCGGGTATTTTGCATGCAAGGTGTTTTGCCTGTGTTTTAACATTTTGGTACCTAAGGAACTTATGAACACTTAGAAGAACGTTGTTTTCTGTTCTAATATAGGGTGATTTTCATACTTTTTAGTGTTTTATTACCTAACGTGCAGAAAAACAATCAGAAGATATGTTTTTTGCAATGTCGTTTAGCTTCCCCATATGCATGCATTTTGGCGTTTTTGAAACTAAAAATATGAAAAACACATAAAATAAAAGTATTTGGTAATGTTGTTCTGTTTCTCCATATAGTGTGCTATTAGCACGTTTTCCCATGTTGATACCTAAGATCCTGAAAAAAAAAAAACATTCAAAATAACCGTATCGGTTAATGACTTTTCGTTTCCCCATATAGCGTACTTTGCATGCATTTTGGCGTTTTTGAACGTAACAAGTACTTGTTTTTTGGTAATTTTATTCTGTTTAGCTATTTAGTGTTTATTGTTTTAGGTTTTGGTATGTAAGAAGCTCAAAAACACAGAAAAGACGCGTTTTATGTAATGTTTTTGTTTTCCCACATATGGTTATTTCCATGCTTGTTAGCGTTTCGGTGCCTAAAACGCACAAAAACATTCAAAAGACTCGATTCTGGGCTTTACATACTTTTTTTTTTTTTGGCGTTTGGATACCTAAGAATGTAAAATACACTCAAAATGCAATTTTTTTGGTTATGTTGTAATTTTCCTCCGTATAAAGTGGTATTCATGCGTTTTAGGATTTTGGTACCTAAAAGCTAATATATATATATATATATATATATATATATATATATATATATATATATATATATATATATATATATATATATATATATATATATATATATATATATATATATATATATATATATATATATATATATATATATATATATATATATATATATATATATATATATATATATATATATTCGTTTTTCGTATGTCTTTTCGTTTACTGATATAGACTACTTTTCATGCATTTTGTGATTTTTCTACATAACAAGCTCAAAACACTCAAAATACTTGTTTTTAGTAATATTATTGTGTTTCTCCATAAAACGTGTTTTGCACGTGTTTTAGCGTTTTGGTACATAAATAACTGAAAAACATGGAAAGACAAGTTTTTTTGTAAAGTTGTTTTCCTTTCACATTTAGGGTGCTTGCCTTGCCTCTTACTCTTTTGTTACAAAAACGCTTATAAACACGAAAAAATAAATAATAAAATAAAATAAAATAAAATAAAATATTTGCGGATAACTCGTTTTTTTCCCCATACAGGGTGCTTTGCATGCATTTTGGCGTTTTGGTACTTAACAATCAGAAATATACTCAAAATACACGTTTTTGGTAATGTTGTTCTGTTTAACCATATAGAGTGGTATTCATGCTTTTCAACAATTTGATACTAAAGAAGCTCCAAAATATTCAAAATACACGTTTTTGGTAATGTTGTTCTGTTTAACCATATAGAGTGGTATTCATGCTTTTCAGCAATTTGATACTAAAGAAGCTCCAAAATATTCAAAATACACGTTTCTCGTAATGCCCTTTCGTTTATATTTTATCGTTTTTCTACGTAAGATGCTAAAAAGGCACTAAATACTTGTTGTTGTTAATGTTATTCTGTCTCTTCATAAAGCGTGTTTTGCATGCCGATTAGCGTTTTGGTACGTAAGCTAAAAAAACACTTCCAAATGATTTTTTTTTCTATTCTTATATATGGTGTTTTCCTTGCTTATTTTAGCGTTTTGGCAGCGTAACATGCAGGGAAACACTCAACAGATACACTTCTAGTAAATTGGTTGCGTTTCACCAGAGAAGGGGCTTTGAATGCATTTTGGCCTTTTGGTCCCTAACACATGAAAAAAAAAAACACTTTTCTGGTAATGTCTTTTTGTTTATATATATAGGAGGCTTTATGTGCATTTTGGCGTTTGGTACCTAACAATGTGAGAAACACTCAAAATAAAAGTTTTTTTTGTCATGTCGACCTCTCTTGTATAGAGTGTTATCCATACGTGTTAGCGTTTTGCTACCTAAGAAGCTCAAAAATTCTTATAATACATGATTATCTTTATATCTTTTTGTTTCCCTATCAAGGTTTTTTATTTATTTATTTTTTTTGCCTGCATTTTGGCGTTTTTCTACGTAAACAAGACATGTTTCCGAAAATGTCTTTTACTTTCCCCATATAGCGTGCTTTACATGTATTTTGGCGTTATGGCATCTAGCAATGTGAAATACACTCAATATACACATTTTTTGTAATAATATTTTTACATATAGAGTCCCATTCTTTCGTTTTAGCGTTTTGGTACCTAAGAAGCTCAAAAGCAATCATAATACATATTTCTCGTAATGTCTTTTTCCTTCCACATAAAGGGTATTTTTCATATGTATTCTGGCGTTTTTATACGTAACAGGATTAAAATACTTAGAATACTTGTTTTTAGTAATGCTGTTGTTTTTCTAAATAAAGGGTGTTTTGCCTGCATTTTAGCGTTCTGGTACTTAAGTAGCTCAAAAACAGTCAAAAGACATGTTTCTGGAAATCTCGTTTCCTTCCCTTAAATAAGGTGTTGTGCGTGCATTTTTGCCTTTTGGGACCTAACAATGTGAAAAAGACTCAAAATACACGTTTTAAGTAATGTTGTTCTGTTTCTCCATATAGGGTGCTATTCATGCGTTTTAGCATTTTGTCACCTAAAAAGCTCAAAATCTCTGATAATAGAAGTTTCTCGTAATGTCTTTTTGTTTCCCTATGGAGTGTATTTTGCATACATTTTGGCGCTTTTTTTGTGTATCAAAGTAAAAAAACATTCAAAATATACTTTTTTTTTTCTCATGAAGTTATTTCTGAAGGGTTGGACGTCTATGAAAAGACGTGGAAAAGTGCAGTGTGGTATCATCAGCGTAGGAGTGGATAGGACAAGAAGTTTGGTTTAGGAGATCATAAATGAATAATAAGAAGAGAGTGAGTGACAGGACAGAACCCTGAAGAACACCACTATTAATAGATTTAGGAGAAGAACAGTGACCGTCTACCACAGCAGCAATAGAACCGTCAGAAAGGAAACTTGAGATGAAGTTACAGAGAGAAGGTTAGAAGCTGTAGGAGGGTAGTTTGGAAATCAAAGCTTTGTGCCAGACTCTATCAAAAGCTTTTGATATGTCCAAGGCAACAGCAAAAGTTTCACCAAAATCTCTAACAGAGGATGACCAAGACTCAGTAAGGAAAGCCAGCTAAACCGCATGCAAAATAGGCTTTATTGAGAGAAAAAAAAAGCAGTTTTTGAGCTAGTTGTGTACAGAAACGGCAAAACGATTTTTTGCTATCTAAGAAAGCGAAAACACTTAAAATAAACGTTTTTTTTTTATTTTTAATTATTCTTTTTCTCCATATAGAGTGCTACTGACGCGTTTTAGAGTTTTGCTAAGGTTAAAAATACTCATAAAATACGTTTCTGGTAATGTCCTTTTTTTTTTTCTCTCATATAGGGTGCTTTACTTGCATTTTGGCGTTTTGGTACTTAACAACAACAACAAAAAAAACACGAAACAATGTTTTTGGTAATGTTGTCGTCTTTCTCCACTAGTTTTAGCGTTTTGTTATCAAAGAAACGTTTCTTGTAATGTCGTTTCCTTTCCCATAAAGGGTACTTTGCATGCATTTTGGAGTTTTTGTACTGTCAAAAGATCAAAAGCACTGAAAATACACGTTTTTCGTAATGTTATTCCGTTTCTCCATAAAAGGGTTTCGATGTGTTTTAGTGTTTTAGTTCGTGAGAATCTCAAAAAAACTTAAAGGATACGTTTTTGGTACTGATGTTTGTATTCCAATAAAAGTTACCTTCTATGCATTTTAGCGTTTTGTTTGATAAAACGCTGAAAAAAAAAGAAAAGACAGATTTCTGGTAATGTCTTTTCGAGTCCTGATAAAAAGTACTTTTGCATGTACTTTAGCGTTTTGGTATCTAAGAATGAGAAAACCACAAAAAAACTATTTTTTTTGTAATGTTGTCTTTTTCCATAAAGAGTGCGATTGAAGCGTTTTAGCATTTTGGTACATAAGAATATGAAAAAAAAAATACTCATAATACAATTTTCTGGTAATATCGTCTTTTTTTTCACCATATAGAATATTTTTCATGTGCTTCCCCTTTTGAACTTACGTAACAAGCTCAAAACCACTCAAGATACTTGTTTTTTTGGTAATGCTATAGTTTCAAAAATTACCAAATGCATACAAAGTACACTATACAGGGAAACGAAAACACATTATGAGAAACGTGTATCATGAGTGTTTTTGAGCTTCTTAGTTACCAAAACGCTAAAAGACATGAATATCACTTTTTTTGGAGAAACAGATCTTTACCCCAAAAAAAAAAAACGTATAATTTGAGTGTATTTCACATTCTTAGGTCAATGACAAAATGTGTGGAAATCACGCTATATGGGAAAAGGAAACGAGATTTCCAGAAACATTGTCTTTTATGTGTTTTATGAACGTGCTAAGCATCAAAACGATTAAAAATTTTCTTAGGTACCAAAACGCTAAAAGGTATGACTAGAACTTTACATGGAGAAACAGAGAAACGTAACCGAAAATGTATATTTTGAGTGAATTTCACATTGTTAGGTACCAAAACGCCAAAATGCCTGGAAACTACTCAGTATGGGGAAAGGAAACAAGATTCCAGAAACATTGTCATTTAAGTGTTTACGAACGTGCTAGGCACGTTTTAAACGCTAAAAGCATGGAAAAACACCATATATGGAAAAACAAACAATATTACCTAAAGTCCTAAAACATCTCTTTTTAATGTTTTGAAGCTTTTTACGTAAGGTAACGATGAAACGGATCCAAAAAAATTCTTTAAGAATAAACAGTATAACTTTACCCAAAAATTGTGTATTTCGAGTGTTTTTGAGCTAGTTACATAGAAAAACAAAAATGCATGGAAACTACTCTTTATGGGAAACGATAAGACACTATTAGTGACATCTATTATGAGAGCTTTCGAACGTAGGTACCAAACTGCTAAAAAGCATGAACAGCATTCTATTTCGAAAAACAGAATATAATAAAAACGTTTATTTTGGGTATTTTCACATTATTAAGTATCAAAACAGCAAAATGCATGCAAAGCCCCCCTGTATGGGGAAACGAATCATTACTAGAAAAGTGTTTTGACTGATATTAAGTATGTTATGCACTAAAATGTTAAAATGTTCACCTTATATAGGAATACAAAACAACATTACAAAAACCGTGCGTTTTGAATGTTTCTAAATTTCTTACACTAAGAAAAAGACACTAAAAATACACATTTTCGTTTATGTTGTTCTATGATTTGCACGCATTTTGGCGTTATGCACTTAAGAATGTGAAATACACTCAAAATATACGTTTTTTTTAGTAATGATCTGTTTCTCCATGAAAAAAAAGTGATATTTGTGTCTTTTAGCGTTTTGGTAACTAAGAAGCTCAAAAAGACCCTGTTTTAATGATATTCTTTTATTTCTGCATACAGTGTGCTATTCACGTGTTTTTGCGTTTTGGTACCATAGCAGCTGAAAAAGATCATTAATATACATTTCTGGCGATATTCACGTGATTTTCACAGTTTTGGGAACAAAAAACGCTAAAATCACCTAAAAGACACGTTTGTGGTTATGAAGTTTCGTTTTCCCATATAGAGTGCTTTGCATGCATTACCTAAAAATACGATAAACACTCAAAATAAACGTTTATGGTAATGTTGTTATATTTCTCCATATAGAGTGCTATTCAACGTGTATTTTAAGTTAATCTCACAGTTAGGTATCAAAACGCCAAAATGCATGCAAAGCAATCTATATGGGTAAAGGAAATGAGATTTCCATAAACGTGTCTTTAGTGTTTATGAGACCAAAACGAAAAAAAAACATTGAAACACCGTATATGGTAAAAGAAAACAGTATTACCAAAACGCTGACAAGCATGTAAAAACCCTTTGTTGAGAAACAGTATAACTTTACCAAAAAACGTGTATTTTGATTGTTTTTGAATTTGTTACGTAAAAAAATGCAAGGAAAAGAATTTTTATAGAGACGAAATGACAATCGAAGAATCGAATTTTTTGCGTGTTTTTATGCATATTAGGCACCAAAACGCTAAAAAGCATTGAAATCATCCTATATGAAAGTAAAAACCAACATTACCAACAATGTGTCTTTTGACTCTTTTATCAGTTTCTTACCTACCAAAACGCTTAAACGCATTTAAAAGGACCTTTTATCGAGAAACAGAATAACATTACCAAAAACAAGTATTTTGTGTGTATTTTAGTTTGATATGTACAAACATACAAAAAATGGATGTAAAGGAAGATATGGGGAAAAGGAAATTACATTACAAGAGATGTGTATTTTGAGCTTCATAGATACTAAAATGTTACAACGAATGAATAGCACGCTATATCGAGAAACAGAACAACATTGCCAAAAACAGGTGTTTGGGTGTTTTTCCAATTATCATGTACCAAAACGTCATAATGCATGGAAAAACCCACCTTATGAAAAAGAAAACAACGTGTCTTTTGAGTGTTTTTGAGGTACTTACGTACCAAAACACTAAAATTCATTCAATAACACCCTTTTATGGAGAAATAGAAGAACATTACCTAAAAGAACTAATTTGAGTGTTTTTTTTTTTTTTACATTTTACGTACCAAAAAAAAAAAAAAAAACGCAAAATTCATGCTACGTACCTTATACTGCGAAACGAAAAGACATTACGAAAAAAACTCTATTATGGTGTTTTTAATCTTTTTAGGTATCAAGCGATATAGGTATTAGCAATATAAGCACCAAAATTATTAAAACATGGAAAGCACCGTATATACGAAAAGTAAACAATATTACAAAAAACGTCTCTTTTCATTGTTTTTGAGTTACTTAGGTACCAAAACACTGAGAAGCATGCAAAAAACCCTTAATGGGGAAACAGTATATCTTTACGAAAAAAACATGTATTTTGAGTGTTTTTCACATTATTACGTAGAAAAATTTATAAAATGCATGCCATGTACTGTACATAAGGAAAGTAAAAGACATTACAAAGAATATGTATTATGAGAGTTTTCAGCTAAAAAAAAAAAACGCTGAAACGAATCAATGTCACTGGATATAGAGAAACATAATAAAATAAACAAAAAAAAAAGTATATTTGAATGTTTTCACATTATTAGGTACCAAGACATCAAAATGCATCAAAAGTCTCCGATATTGGGGAAAGAAACGAAATTAACAGATATGTGTCTTGTTTTTGAGCATGGAAGTCACCCTATATGGTTATACAAAACAACATTACGAAAAAAAGTATCTTTTGAGTGTTTTTGTTTTACTTCTTACATACCAAAATGCCAAAAAATTCAAGGAAAACACACTCTATAGAGAAACAGAATAACATTACCAAAAACAAGTATTTAGAGAGTTTTCAGCTTGTTACGTAGGAAATTGTCTCAAATGCATGCAAAAAAATCTATATGGAGAATAAAACATTATGATTATGAGTGTTCTTCAGCATCTCAGTTACGGAAACTAGAAAACGCGTTGATACCACTCTATATTTAGAAAAAGAAGATTACCAAAAAAAAAAAAAAAAATTGAGTTTTTCACATTGTCAGATACCAATACAACAAAATGCATAAAAAAAGCCCCTTTAATTTAGAAACGAAACGACACTCTGAGAAGCTTATCTTTTGCGTGTTTTTTTTTTGTGCATGTTAGGCATCAAAGCGGTAAAAACCATGGAAAGCACCACATATCAGAAAACAACATTACCAAAAACGTGTTTTTTTGAGTTTTCTCAGTTTTTACGCTAAAACGCATGCAAAACTTTCTTTACGAAGAAACGGAATGACATTAACAAAAACAAGTATTTTGAGTGTTTTTGAGCATGTTATGTACAAAAACAACAAAAATGCATGCAAAATAACCTATATAAAGAGCAAAAAGAACATTACCAGAGTGGTGTATTATTAATGTTTTGAGCTTCTTAGGTACCAAAACCCTAAAACGGATAAATAACACTTTATATGAAGGACTGAGCAACATTACCAGATACGTGTATATTGAGTGTATGTCACATTGATAGGTACCAAAACACCAAAAAAACATGCAATAAAGCCTACATGAGAAAAGAATCAAGTTTTCCAGAAACATGTCTTTTGAATGTTTCGAACGTGTTAAGCAACATAACGTTAAAAATAACATGAAAATCAACCTATATGGGAAAACAAAACAACTTTACGAATTAGATGTCTTCTAATCGTTTGTGAGCTTCTTACATACTAAATCACTTAAACACATGCAAAACAACCTTCTTGGAGAAACAGAATAATAAGTATATTTCACATTGTTAGGTACCAAAACGGCAAAAAGCATGCAATAAAGCTTACATGAGTACATGAGAATCAAATTCTCCAGAAACATGTCTTTTGAATGTTTTCAGCGTCTTAAGCAACATAACGTAAAAAAAAAAAAAACATGAAAGACAACCTATATGAGAAAACAAAACAACTTTTACCAAAAAGATGTGTTTTAAACATTTTTGAGCTTCTTACATACTAAATCACTTAAACGCATGCAAAACAACCTTCTTGTAGAAACAGAATAATATTGCAAAACATAAGTATTTATAGCATTGAAATGCATGCAAAATACCCTATATGGGGAAACGAGAGAACATTACCAGAGACGTGTATTATAAGCGTTACTAAAACTCTAAAACATGAATAGTGTTTTATATGGAAAACCAGGACATTAATGAAAATGTGCATTTTGACTGTTTTTACATTGTTAGTTACCAAAACGCGAAAATGCATGCAAAACCTCCAATATGAGGAAGCGTAACAACATTACCAGAAACGTGTCTTTTCAGTGTTTTTGAGCGTGTACGACACGAAAACGTTAAAAAGCATGGAATTCACGTAGTATGCCAATACAAAACAAAAACGAAAAACGTGTCTTTTGGGTGTTTTTTTTATCTTCTTACGTACCAAAAACAATAAAACGCATGCAAAACGCACTTTATGGAGAGCGATAATAACATTCCCAAAAACAAGTATTTTGAGTGTTTTCAGCTTGTTACGTACAAAAACGTCAAAAGCATGGAAAGTCCCTTATATGAGGAAATGAAAATGCATTACGAGAAACGTGCATTTATGAATGTTTTTTTTTCTGCATCTTAGGTACAAAAACTTGAAATAGATTGAATAGCACTCTATATGTATGCAAATGCATGCAAGCAAATTGAATGAATAGCACACTATATGTGTGAAAGAAAATTGCGTTTCCACAAACGTGACTTTTGAGTTTTTATGAGGGAATAAAAAACATAAAGCATTCTATATACGAAGATAAACATTATGAAAAACTTGTCTTTTGAGTGTTTTAAACTACTTACATAACTAAACGTTAAAAAACATGCAAAACACTGTTTATGAAAAAAAAAATATATACATATTTTCTTTGTTTATGAGCTTGTTACGTACAATAACATCAAAAAGCATGGAAAGTACCTTATATGACGAAACGAAAAGATATTACGAGAAAAGTATATTATAAGTGTTTTTCAACATATTATGTAAAAAAAAAAAAAAAAAACTCGAAAGCGCTAGAATAGAAATCAATATGGAGAAATAGAACATACCAAAAATCATTTTCAATGTATTTCATATTCTTATGTACTAAAACGGCAAAATGTACGTAAAAGAAACAAGACTTAAAAATGTGTCTTTTCAGTTTTTATGAGCGTGTTAGGCACTAAAAAATTTGATAAGCAAGGGAAGCACCCTATGTAAGACAGCAAACAACATTACCAAAAATGTTTCTTTTCAGCGTTTTTAAACTACCTACGTAAGAAAACTCTAAAACGCCTCAAAAACCACATTACCAAACATAAGTATTTTTATTTTTTTGAGCTTGTTACGTATAAAGAGGCTAAAATCCGTGCACAGAACCCCGTATGTGGAAACAAAAAGACATTACAAGAAACCTGTATTATTAGTGTTTTTGAACTTGTTAAGTACCAAAACATTAAAACGTTTAAATAACACTATATGAGAAACAGAACAACATTACCCAAAAAATGTAATTTGAGTGTATTCCACATTGTTATGTACCAAAACAAAAAAAATACAAGCAAAGCACTTTGTACGTGAAAAGGAGGGGATATTTCCAGGAGCATGTCTTTTGAGTGTTTATGAGAGTACTAAGCACCAAAACACTAAAAAGAATGAAAATAAATAAAATAACTACCAAAAACGTCTCTTTTCTGTGTTTTTGAGCTAAAACGCTAAAATGCATGCAAAAACACCTTTTATGGAGAAATAGAAAAACATTACCGAAAACAAGTATTTTGAGTATTTCGGATCTTGGTAGGTAGAAAAACGCCAAAATGCATGGAAAGTATCCTGTATGGAGAAACGAAAAGACATTACGAGAAACATGTATTAAAAAGTGTTTTTGAGCTTATTAGGTGTAAAAACGGTGAAACGCATAAAGAATTCTCTATATGGAGAAACAGAATAAAAAGCGTATATATAAAGTGTTTTTCACATTATTAGGTACCAAAAGGAAAAAAATGCATGCAAAAGCTCTGAATTATATGGAAAACGGAAAGTGACATTAAGGGAAACGTGTCTTTTGAGTGTTTGACCAAAAAAAAAGAGCAAAGAAGCCTGGAATTTACTCTACATGGCGATGCAAACCATACGAAAAAATACGAATACAAAGATTCGAAAATTGTGTCTTTTCAGTCTTTCTGAACTTCATAAGTACAAAAACGCTAAAAAGGCATGCAGAACATACTTTATGGAGAAACAGAATACCATTATCATAAAAGAAATAGTGTTTTTGTCCTTATTACTTAGAAAACGTCAAAATGCATGCAAAGTACCCTATATGGGAAACGAAAAGACTTTACAAGAAACACGCATTTCTCGTATGAGTGTTTTTAAGTTTCTTAGGGAACAAAACACTAAAAGCCATGAATAGCACTCTATATTGAAAAAAAAAAAAAAAATTGAACATTACCAGAAACGTGTATTTTTTGTGTATTTCTTATCGTTAGGTAACAAAACGTAAAAAAAAAAAAAGCATGCAAAGCATCCTCAATAAGGAAAGACAACTAGATTTCAAGAATCGTGTCTTTTGAGTGTTTATGAAGAAAAAGAACCATATACGGAAAAAAAACACAAAAAAGTAACATTTGAGTGTTTTCTACTACTTACATACAAAAACGATAAAACGCATGCAAAACACGTTATATGGATTAACGCAATAACATTAGCAAATAAAAGTATTTTGAATCTTTTCGGCTTGTTACGTACAAAATCTTACAAAAACGTACTCCTATATGAGGTAACGAAAAGACTTTACGAGAAACGTGTATTTTCAGCGTTTTTGAGGTTCTTCTTTATCAAAACTTGAAAACGCATGATTAGCACTCTATATGAAAAAAGAAAAACATTACCAAATTCTATGCGTATTTCACATTGTTAGATATAAAAATGCCAAAAATGCATGCAACGCATCATATATGGGGTAAGAAAACGAGATTTCCACAAAAAATATCTTTCGAGTGTTTATGAGTGCTTACCACCAAAACGAAAAAGAGCATGAAATATACCCAATATATATATATACCCAATATGAAAAAAAATAAAATAAATAAATAAATAAATAAATAAATTCTGTTGAGCGTTTTTGAACGTCTTTCATACCAAAAAGCTAAAACGCATGTAAAACACCCTTTATGGAAAAAAAAAAGACATAATAATTTGACGAAAAAACAAGTATTTTGAGTGTTTTTCTTACGAAGATAAACGCCAAAATGCATAGAAAGTACCCTAGATGGGCCAAAGAAAACACATTACGAGAAACATGTATTATGATGGTTTTATAGCTTCTTAGGTATCAAAAGGATAAAATGCATAAATAAATAATTAAACTATAAATAGAAACAGAACGGCATTACCGAAATGTGTATTATTTTGTGTTTTTTTTCATATTTTTAGATACCAAAACGCAAAAATGCATGAAAAGTCTCCTATGTGGTTAGACAATACGGCATTACCAGAAACATATCTTTTGATTCTTTTTGAGCCCGTTACGCAGCAAAACGATATATAGGAATAAAAGATAACATTACGAAAAACGTGTATTTTCAGTGCTGTTGAACTTCATATGTACCAAAACGATATAATGCATGCAAAAGACACTTTATGCAAAAAAATAATAGAATTACTAGAAAACGTAGAAAAATTACTAGAAAAACGTAGAAAAAACGGGAAAAAGCATGTAAATTACTCTATATTGGGGAAACGAAAAGAAATTACCAGAAACATGTAGGTATTATAAATGCTTTTGAGCTTTTATGGTACCAAAACCCGGAAATGCGTTAATATCCCTCTATTTCAAGAAACAAAACAATATTACGAAAAAGATGTAATTTCAGTGTTTTTTACATTGATAGGTAGCATTATGTCAAAATGCATGTAAAGCAAACTATATTTGTAAGAGAAACGCACTTTCCAGAAACGTGTCTTTTGAGTGCGTGCGTGATAGGCACCAAAACTCTAAAAAGCATGGAAAGCACCCTATATAGGGAAACGAAACAACTTTATAAAAAAACGTGTCCTTAAGTGTTTCTAAGCTACTTACTTATCAGAACGTTAAAACGCATGCAAAACACCATCATGGTGAAACAAAGTAACCTAACCAAAAATAAGTATTTTTTGTATGTTCTTGAACTTGTTACGTATAAAAACGCCAAAATGCATGCAAAGTACACTATATGGGGATATCAAAACATATTACGGTAGACGTGTATTTGAGAGTTCTTGAGCTTCTTACGTACCAAAACGCTAAAGCACATGAATATCACTAAATATGGAAAAACAGAACAACCTACCCAAAAACGTATTTTTGGAGTGTGTTTCACAGTGTCAGGAACCAAAACGTCAAAATGCTTGAAAACTACCCTATATGATGAAACAAAACGATATTATCAGAAAGTGAGTGTTTTGAAGATTCTTAGGTACATTACAAAAGAAGTGTATTTTCACTTTTTTTTTTTTTATGTTAGGTACCAAAACGACGAAATGCATGGAAAGCACTCTGTGTGGGGAAATGAAATGGCATTACCAGAAAAGTGTGCAACCTATTCGGGAATACTAGTGAATATTAACAAAATCGTGTTTTTTGTTTGTTTTCAATCTTCTTTCATAACAAGATGCTCAAATGCATGCAAAATACTCTTCATGAACAAACATAATAATATTACCAAAGTCTTGAATTTTTAATATTTTGAACAAATAGATTTTACCAGAAACGTGTATAATGATTGTTTTTGAGCTTCTCAGGTAGGAAAATGCCAAAACAACTGAACAGCACTTTATATGAAGAAAAAGGACAATAATACCAAAAACGTACATTTTAAGTGTTTTTCACCTTATCAGGTACCAAAACACCAAAATGCATGCAAAGCACGTAATTTGAAAAAAAGAGAACAACGTTACCAAAAACGTATATTTTAACTGTGAGCTCGTTAGATATCAAAACGCGAATATGCATGCAAACCACTCTATACGAGGAAACGAAAAGACATTATCAAAAATTGTGTATAAGTATTTTTGAGCTTCTTAGGTACTAAAAAGCAAATATGCGTTAATAGCACTCTATATGGAGAAACAGAAAATGATTACTGAAAAAGTGTATTTTGAGTGTTTTTTTTTCACAATGTTAGGTACCAAAACGTAAAAATACTCGAAAAGTACTGTATATTGGGAAACAAACGACATTATCAAAAACGAACATTTTAAGTGCTTTTCAGCGTGTTAGGTACCAAAACACTAGAAAAAAAAGAAAGAAATGAAATAAAACGATACTTCTAGAAACTTCTGTTTTCATTATTTTTGAGCTTCTTAGGTACCAATAAAAAAAAAAAAAAACACACACACACACAAAAACGCCTGAATAACATTGTATGTGAAAAAGAAAAAAAAATACCATTTCTAAAAACGCATATTTTGAGTCTTTTTGAGGTTCTTAGTTATCAAAATCTTGAAAGCATGCGAAACACCCTATATCAACAAACATAATAATATTAACAAAAAAAAAGTATTTTGAGAAATTTTGAAACCTGTTAGGTACAAAAATGGAAAAATGAATGCAGAATACCCGATATGGTAGAACAAAACTTAATTACCAGAAACGTTTCTTATGAGTGTTTTTCACCAGAGGTAAGAAACCGTTAAAACTCGTGAATAATACTCTATATGCATAAAAAGAACAGCATTATTAAAAACGTACTTTTCAGTCTTTTTTTCAGAAAACGACAAATATATATGCAGAGAACATTCTATGGGAAAACGAAAACATAACTTGCCTTTTTAATGTTTTTTTTTTTTTTATCGTTTTAGACACCAAAACGCTAAAAAGTTTGGAAATAACAAAAAAAAAAAAAAACGTTTCCATTGTCTTTAAAGGAAAAAAACTTGTCTTTTGAGTGTTTTTTTTCTACTTACGAAAACACATAAATGCATGCAAGCAACATTTATTAAGAAAACGAATAACATTACCAAAAACATGTTTTTTTTTTATTGTGTTTGGGGTTTTTACGTACGAAACGATATTACAGCGATATTACAATATTATAAGTGTTCTTGAGCTTCTTAGGTACAAAACGCTCGAAGAGCACTTTACATGGAGAATCAGAACAACATTCATAAAAATATCTATTTTGAGTGTTTTTACAATGTTACGTACCAGAACGCCCACATGCATGGAAAGCACCCTCCCTATATGGGGAAACGAAAGGATATTACGAGAAACGTATATTGTGCTTTTAAGCTTCTTAAGTACCAAAACACTAAAATGCTTCAATACCACGCTATATGGAAGAACAAAACAACCTTTTTTTTTCAAAATCTTAATTACCAAAGCGCCAAAATACATCTGAAATATTTTATATGGGTAAAAGAAACATTACTAGAAAATATCTTTTGACTTTTTTCAACCTGTTAGGCACTAAAACAATAAAATGCATGGAAAGCACTCTATATCGAAAGACGATAACACATTACAAAAAGCGTGTCTTTTGAGTGTTTTTTATCTTTATGTGGCTAAACGCTAAAACGCATGAAAAACATCCTTTGTTGAGTAACAGAAAATAATATTACCAAAAATGTGTATTTTGAGTGTTTTTATGCTTGTTACCTACAGAAACGGGAAAATGTATGCAAAAGTAGTTCATATTGTTCAACAAATCTTTATCAACGGAAACGTGTATTGTAACTGTTTTTGAGCTTCCTAGGTAACAAAACTCTAAACTGCGTGAATGGCACTCCATATGCAGAAACTGAATAACATTAATAAAACGTGTTTTGATTATTTTACACATTTTTACGTACCAAACGCTAAAATGTATGTAAAGAATTTCATGTGGGGAAACGAAACATTATCATATAGATGTCTTTTCAGTGTTTTTTGTGTTTTAGGCACGAAAACGCTAAAATACTTATAAAGCACTCTATATTGGAATACAAAATGCGTCTTTTGAGTGTCTTGTCTTTTAGAACTTATTACGTACCCAAAAACTAAAAGTCACGTTATATGCACATTATATGGAGAAACAGAGTAACATTACCAAAAACCTCTGTTTTGGATGCTTCTTACATTGTTAGGTATGAAAACGCCAATATGGATGCAAAGCATCCCATATAGGGAAATGAAAGGACATTACAATGAACATGTTTTTTTTTTCAGACGTGTTTTTCAGATTTTTTTAGATACTAAAACTTTTAAACGCGTGAACAGCACTTAATATGGAGAAACAGAAAAAAAAAATATTACTAGAAGCGTTTATTTTTAGTGTTTTTCACTTTGGTATGTATCAAAACGTCAAAATGCACGCAAATGATGCAGAGACGTGTAGAATGAGTTTTTCTGAGCTTCTAAGGTACCAAAACGTAATAACGCGTTATGAACACTAAATAATGAAAAACAAAACAATAAACCAACAATAAACGTGTATTTTTTTTCATATAGGTTCCAAAACGCTAAAATGCTTACGAAGAACTCTATATAAGGAAACGGAGCGACATTACGAAAAACGTGTATTATGAGTTCTTTTAAGCTAAATTCTTAGGGACCAAAACTCTAAAACGCGTGAAGAGCACTTTATATGGAGCAAGAGAACATCACCAAAATCGTTTATCTTTTTTTTTTTTCATCGTTAATTACCAAAACACCAAAATGTATGCAAAGCTTCGTTCCCCAAACATTGGGAAACGAAATGGCATTACCAGAAACGTGTCTATTGAGTGTTTTCGAGTGTTAGAAATGAAAGCGCTGAAAAGATTAGAAAACAACCTTCATTGGAATACAAAACATTATCAAAACGTGTCTTTTGAGTGTTTTGAACTTCTTATGTACCAAATTGCTGAAACATATGTAAAACACCCTTTATGGAGAAACTGAGAAATAATATCAGCAAAAAATGTATTTTTTAGTATTTTTGCGCTTGTTAGCTACGTCAAAACGTCAAAACGTCAAAATGCATGTTTATTACCCGATGTAATAATAATAATAAAAAAAATAAATAAATAATAATATCAGAAACCTGTATTCTGAGAGTTTTTCAGATTATTAGTTACCAAAGTAAACAAAAAAAAAAAAACTTGTATAGCATTCAATATGAAGAAACAGAACAACACACTAAAAACGTGTATTTTGAGTGTTTTTCACACTGTTAGATACCAAAACGCCAAAAAACATGGAGAGTACTGTATATGGGGAAAGGAAATGATAATATCCAGTGTTTTTGAGCGTTTTAGGCACCAAAACGATAAAATGCACATAAAACACCCTATATTAAAATAAAAATTTATAATACCCAAAAAAATGTCTTTTAAGTGTTTTGGAGCTTCTAAGGTATCATAATGCTAAAACGCGTGAAAAAAAAGATGAGAGACACAAAAAAGGATTAAAAAAAATGTGTATTTTGTATATTTTTGAGCTTCTTAGGTAGGGAAACGGCGAAATTCATGCAAACTACCCTAGATGATGAATGTTTTTTTTTTTTTAGATTCTTACGTACCAAAACACTAAAAAGCGTGAAATTTACTTAATTTGGAGAAACAAAGCAGTATTAGAAAAAAAAGTGTGCTTTGAGAGGTTTTGACATTTTTAAGTAGTAAAAACGGCAAAATGTATGGTTAACATAAGGAAATTAAATGACATTAATAGAAACGTGCTTCTTTTAGCGTTTTTGTGCGTTTTAGACATCAAAACACTAAAACGCTTGGAAAGCACCCTATATTAGACTACAAAAACAAACGTGTCTATTTTAGTTTATTTAAGCTTCTTACGTATCAAAACGCTAAACCGCATGCAAAATAGGCTTATTGAGAAAAAGAAAAGCAGTTATGCTAGTTATGTTCAGAAACGGCAAAACGTTTTTTTGCTAAGAAAGCGAAAACATTATTTTTATTTTTAATTATTCTTTTCTCCATAAAGAGTGCGATTGAAGCGTTTTAGCATTTTGGTGAAAAAAAATACTCATCATACAATTTTCTCGTAATATTTTTTTTTCTCCATTTAGAATACTATCATGTGCTTCCCTTTTTCAACTTATATAACAAGCTCAAAAGTACCCAAAATACTTTTTTTTTTTTGGTAATGTTATAGTTTGAAAAATCAACAAATGCATACAAAGTACACTATACAGGGAAACTAGAACACATTACGAGAAACGTGTATCATCAGTGTTTTTGAGCTTCTTATTTACCAAAACGCTAAAAGACATGAATATCACTTTTTATGGAGAAACAGATCTTTACCCCCCCCCAAAAAAAAAAAAAACGTATAATTTGAGTGTATTTCACATTCGTAGGTCAATGACAAAATGCGTGGAAATCACTCTATATGGGAAAAGGAAACGAGATTTCCAGAAACATTGTCTTTTATGTGTTTTATGAACGTGCTTAGCACCAAAGCGATAAAAAAATTTTCTTAGGTACCAAAACGCTGAAAGGCATGGTTAGAACTTTACATGGAGTAACAGAGAAACGTAACCGAAAAGTTGAAGCATTTTAACGTTTTGGTTCCTAAAACACTAAAAAAAACACTGAAAAGGTAGGTTTCTGATATATTCGTTTAGTTTTACCTTAAGAAGAACTTTGCATGCATTTTGGCGTTTTGGGGTGTAACAACGTGAAAAACACTAAGAACAATATATTTTTTTTCATTCAATTGTTCTGCTTCTCCATATGAAGTGCTTTTCACGCGTTTTAGCCTTTTTTAATAAAAAAAAAACACACACTTATCTTGTAAAGTAATTTCATTTCGCCATATAAAGAAATTTACATGCATTTTTTTTCCTGTTTCTGTACCTAACAAGCTCAAAAATACTCAAAAAACAATTTTTACTAATGTTAGTCTGTTTCTCCATAAAGCGTGTTTGGATACATTTTAGCGTTTTGATACGTAAGAAGCTCAAAACCACTCAAAAGACACGTTTGTGGTAATGTTGTTTTCTGTCTGGCCCCCCCCCCCCAAAAAAAAAATGGTGATTTCAATGCGTTTTTGCGTTTGGTGCCTAAAACACTGGAAAAAAAAAAGTGAAATGGCATATTTCTAGTAATGTCGTTTCCTTTCTCCATATGAAGTACATTGCTTTTATTTATTTATTTATTTATTTTTTTTTTTGGGGGGGGTACCTTACAATGTGACAAACAATCAATACACACGTTTTTGGTAATGTTATTCCTCTTTTCCATATAAAAAGCTATTCACGCGTTTTAGGTTTTAGTACCTAAGAAGCTCAAAAACAGTCACAAAAAAACACGTTTCTCGTAATGTCCATTCATTTCCTCATATCAGGTAATTTACATGTATTTTGGCGTTTTGGTACCTAACAATAATAAAAAAGATTTTTAAAAAGTTTTTTTTTTTTTTTGGTAATGTTGTTCTGTTTCTCCCTTTTAAGTGTTATACACGCGTTTTAGCGTTTGTACCTGGGGAGCTAAGAAACACTTATAATACATGTTTCTTATAATATAGGTTTGTTTTCTTTATAGAATTCTTTCCATACATTTTAACGTTTTTTTTTTTTTACGTAAGAAGTTCAAAAACACTGAAAATACAAGATTTAGGTAATGTTATTCCATTTCTATAGGAAGGGTGTTTTATTTAAAAACACACAAAAGACATGTTTCTTTTAATGTTTTGTCAATGCCTTCTATGCTTTACAGCGTTATGGTGCCTAAAACAATAACAACACACAAAAGACACGTTTCTGGTAATGCCATTTCATTTCCATATAAAGAGTGTTTTGAAAGTACTAAAGCGTTTTGGTACCTATTAATACGAAAAACAGTCAAGATACAAGTTTTTCGTAACGTTGTTCTGTTTCTCTCTACAATTAAAAGACATGTTTCTTGTAATGTAGTTCCTTTTCCCGTATAGAGTGCATTGCATGCATTTTGGCGCTTTTGGTACCTAACAATGTGAAAAACATTCAAAACAAACATTTTTGTTCATGTTTTTTTCCTCCATATAGACGCATTTTAGAGTTTTAGTAATTAAGAAGCTCAAAATCACTCACAAAACATGTTTCTCGTAATGTCCTTTCGTTTCGCCATATAGGGTGCCTTCAATCAATTTTTTGCATTTTGGTAAATAACAATGTAAAAACACTTAAAACACGTTTTGGCTTTTTATTTTTTTGTTTCTCCATATAAAGTGTTATTTAAACATTTTACCGCTTTGGTATCTACGTAGAACAGAAACACCTGTAATACACGTTTCTTGTAATATCATTTAGTTTTCCATATAGGTGAATTTGCCTGCATTTTGGCGTTTTTGTATGTAAGAAACTCATAAACACTGAATATGCACGTTTAATTCTGTTTAATTCTGTTTCTGTTTCCCCATTGTGTTTTGCGTGCGTTTTTGCGTTATGGTACGTTTTTGGTAATTTTGTTTTGCATTCCAATAGAGATTGCTTTCCATTCATCTTAGTGTTTTGTCCATAGACCACTAAGAAACACTGAAAAAAATAATGTCAATTCTTTTCTCTATAAAAAGTGTTTTTCATACATTTTGCTGTTTTGGTACCTAACAATGTGAAAAACACACATAACACATTTTTGGGAAAGTTTTCACTTTCTTCATATAGAAAGCTGTTCACTTGTTTTAGCGTTTGATAACCTACTCATAATACACGCGTTTGTTAATTACGTTTTGTTTCACCATATAGTGTACTTGGAATGCATTTTGCCGTTTTTTAGCTAACAAGCTCAAAAACACTGAAAATATATATTGTTGGTAAGATTATTCTCTTTTTGGTTCAAAAAACGACGTATAGAGTCGTATTGTTACTTTTTATCTTTTGATACCCAAGAAGCTTAAAACACCCATGATACACATTTCTCGTAAAATCTTTTATTTTACCCATATAAGGTACTATACGTACTTTTTTTTTTAATTTCTGCCTGAAAATCTCAAAAAACACTCAAAAGAATTGTTTTAGGTAATGTTATTTTGTTTCTCCATAAAAGGTGTTTTTTTTTCATGTAATTTAGCGTGTTGGTAGGTAAGTAGCTCAAAAACACTGAAAAAACACTTTTTTTCAATTTCATTTTCACATATAGTGGATTTTCATGCATTTTAGCGTATTGGTACCTAATTAGAAAAACATTCAAAATACATGTATTTTCTAATGCTGTTCTGTTCCTCGATATAATGTGCTATTAATGTGTTTTAGGATTTTGGTACTTAAGAGGCTTAAAAAACGCTTATATTACACATCTCTCGTAATGTCCTTTTGTTTCCCCAGATATGGTCCATAGCATCGTACCAAAATCAAAAATACTAAAAATATTTTTTTTTATTGATAACATTATTCTGTGTCTATAAGAAAAGGGTCTTTTTAAATACGTTTTAAATACTCAAAAGACACTTTTTTTTGTAAAGTTGTTTCCTCATTTCGTCGGCTTTGCAACCATTTGTGCGTATCTAATAATGGGGAAAAAACACTCAAAATACGCGTTGCTATTCATGCGTTTTACCATATTTCGTAACTAAGAAGCTCAAAAGCTCTCATAAATCACGTTTCTTATTCTCGTTTCCCCATATAGAGTGGTTTTCATGCGTTTTGTAATTTTTTACGTGACAAGCTCAAAGATATTAAAAATATACGTTCTTAAACCTACAATGTTTCTCTATAAAAAAAAAAAATATATATATATATATATATATATATATATATATATATATATATATATATATATATATATATATATATATATATATATATATATATATATATATATATATATATATATATATATATATATATATATATATATAAATGCATGCTTTTCTGCATTTTGGTACATTTTGGTTAGAAAATTGTTCTGTTAGAATATTGTTTTCCCATATAGGGTATTTTCAGTTTTTTTTTTTATCGTTTAAATGCCTAGCACGCTTATAAAAACTCAAAATACACGTTTATAGAAATTTCGTTTCCTTTCTTTATATTGGGTACTTTGCACGCATTTTATTGTTTTACTACCTAAGATAAAAAACGGTTCTGCTAATGTTATTCTGTTTCTCTATGTAGAGTACAATTGATGCGTTTCATCGTTTTGATACCTAAGAAGCTCAAAAACACATATAATACATGTTTCAACTAATGACTTTTCGTTTCCCCATAGTTGGTAATTTCCATTTATTTTTTTTTTCTACATAACAAGCTCAAAACACTCAAACCCTTGTTTTTGGTTATATTATTTTGTTTTTCCATTAAGAATGTTTTGCAAGCGTTTTTCCGTTTTATTTTTTTTTTTACGCAAGTAGCTTAAAAGCACCAAAAAATAGCAACAATTTTGAAAATGTTTTGTTTTCTCATGCACGGGGCTTTTCTTGCTTTTTAGACTTCTGGTGCCAGCACGCTCATTAATGCTCAAAAGAGAAGATTATTGGAAACCTCGTTTCCTTACCCCATAGAGGGTGGTTTTCATGGATTTTATCGTTTTGTTACCTAACAATGTGAAATACGCTCAAAATACAAGTTTTTGGTAATGTTGTTCTGATTCTCCATAAAGAGTTTTCGAGTTTTCGTGGTTAAGAAGCCTAAATACTCAAAATGCTTTATTTTCCTGATATTATTGTGTTTCTCCATAAATGGTGTTTTGCATGCGTAGTTTTCTATGTATTTTCGGATTTTGGTGACTAAAACAGTCAAAAACCCTCAAAAGACGTTTTTCTGGTAATGTCGTTTCGTTTCCCCATGTAATTTGCTTTGTATGTATATATGTATGTATGTATGTATGTATGTATGTTTTGGTAACTAACACTGTTAAAGAAAATACTCAAAAACATTTTAGGTAATGTTCAGTTTCTACGTATGGAGTGGTATTCAAGCGTTTTAGCATTTTTTTTTTTACCTATGATCAAAAACTTATAATACATGTTTCCAGTTATATCTTTTTTTTTTTTTTTTTACCATATAAGGTACTCTGCATGCATTTTCCGGTTTCTGTACCTAACAAACTTGAAAAAAAAAGTCAAAATACACAATTTTGGTAGTTTTTCTGTTTCTCCTCAAAGGATGTTTTGCATGTCTTTTTTTACAGTTTTGGCACGTAAAAAGTTCAAAATCATTCAAAAGACTCTTTTTTATGATGTATTTTTGTATTCCAAAATAGAGTGCTTTCCAAGCATTAAAGCGTTTTAGTGCCTAACAGGCAAAAAAAAAAAAAAAATGAAAACACATGTTTCTGGTATTGTCGTTTCGTTTCTTTATTTGGATGCATTTTGGTACCTAACAATATGAACATATTCAAAATAGACGTTTTTGGTAATGTGTGCTCCTCCATATAGAGTGCTATTGACGCATTTTAGAGTTTTGTTACTTAAGAAGCTCTAGGCAGGAGGCCGGTGGGACGACCTAGGAAGCGATGGATGCAGGGAGTTGAAGAAGCTGCTGAACGAAGAGGAAGAAATCTACAAGAAATAACCAGAGATGAGGATTTCATGGATAGAGACCTTTGGAGAAGATTCGTAGAGGCCGGACACTGACAGGCATTGCCTACCTTGCGTCTGGTGAGAAAGGTGAGAAAGAAGCTCAAAAACACTAACAATACTCGTTTTTTCCTGATGTACTTTCGTCTTCCCATATAGGGTGCTTTGCAAGAATTTTGCCTTTCTAGTACTTAACAATGTGAAAAAAACACTAAAAAAAACGTTCATGGCAATGTTGTTCTATTTTTCCATCAAAAAAAAAAAGTAATAATAATAATATTTATGTGTTTTACCGTTTTCGTACCTAAAAAATTCAGAAATACTTGTACTAGATAATATTTGTAACACTTGTTCGTAAGAACCTCAAAATCACTGAAAAGATTTTGTAATGCTTTTTGTAATGCATTTTTTTGTATCCCATCCATTATTTTCCATGCATTTAAGCGTTTTGGTGCCTAAGAGCCTCAAAAAAAACACTCAAAAGACATGTTTCTTTTAATATCGTTTTTTTTTTCCGTATAGGAAAACACAAATTTTGGCATTTTTGTATTAAAGAAACTCAAAGACAGTGAATAGGCACGTTTTTGGTTGTGTCATTGTGTTTCGTCTTGAAGTGTGTTTTGTAGTCGTTTTAGCGTTATGCTACGTAAGAAGCTACATAATAACACTCAAAAGGCAAATTTTTGGTAATGTTATTTTATATTCCAAAATAGTGTGCTTTCCATGAATTTTAAAGTTCTTGTGCATAAAACGCTGAAAAAAAACTGAAAAAGTACTGTTGAGGTAATATCGATTTGTTTTTCTAAAAAAAAAAAAGCTTTGTTTACATTTTTGCGTTTTGATACCTAACGGTGTGAAAAACATTCAAAACACACTTTTTTCCTTTTTGTATAGCTGCTTCGTTTCTTGATGTAGAGTGCTCTTCACACGTTTTAGTGTTTAATTGCATAAGGTCAATAATTACGTTAAATTACGTTTTTTTTTTTTTTTTTTCATCATATGGGGTATTATGCATGTATTTTATCGCTTTCGTACCTAATAAGCTCAAGAACATTCTGAATAAACATTTTTGATATTGTTTTTTTTGTTTTTTTTTATAAAGCGATTTTTTCGTGCGTTTTAGCATTTTGCTACGTAAGAAGCTCCTCACCAAGGAAAAGAAACTTTTTTGGAAATATTGTTTTGTATTCCAATATAAGGTGTTTTCTATGGAAAAATTGAAAAAGACATTTCTGGTAATGTCGTTTTGCTTCCACATATACAGTGATCTGCCTTGATTTTGGCGTCTTTTCTACTTAACAATGTAAAAAAAAAAAAAAAAAAATAAAAATACACTTTTTTATTGGTAATGGTGTTCTGTTTCTCCACATGGAATACTATTCACGCGTTTTTTACTCTTGGTACCTAAGAATCTCAAAAACAGTCATAATATCGTTTATTTCATCATATAGGGTAATTTCCATGCATTTTCATGTTTCTCTTCCTAATAAGCTCAAAAATACTAAAAACACAGATTTTTGCTGATGTTTTGCTAATTCCTGTTTCCTCATAAACTCTTTTGCATCCGCTTTAGTGTTTTGATACGTGAAAAGCTCAAAAACACTCAAAAGACAGTTTTTCGTTATGTTGTTTTATATTTTAATGTATGTTACTATACATGATTTTAAGCGATTTCGTGCCTAACACACTGAAAGACATTCAAAAGACATGTTTTTGGTAATGTTATTTCGTTTCACCTATACAGTGCTTTCCATTGATTTTTTACATTTTAGTATCTAACAATCTGAAAAAAAACTCAAAATAAATGTTTTTGATGATGTTATTCTGTTTCTCCATATAAAGTGCTTTTCACGCGTTTTATAGTTTTGGTACCTAAAAAAATACAAAGCACTCATAATACACGTTTTTCGTAATGTCTTTTTTGTTTTCTCTTATTGGGTACTTTGCATGCATTTCCTGTTTTGGTACCCCGCCCCCCCAAAAAAAAGTAGTTTCTGGAAATTTTTTCCTGTTTCTCCCTATTAAATAGAGATCACTTAATCACGTGTTTTAGCGTTTTGTTACCAAAGAAGCTAAGAAACACTTAAAATACATCTTTCTTATAATATCGATTTATTTCCTATATAGGGTTGTTTGCATGCATTTTTGCGTTTTTGTACATAAGAAGCTCAACAACACTAAAAGACACATTTCTGGTAATGCCGCTTTGTTTCATTTTATGGAATGCCTCGCATGGTTTATAACGTTCTGGTAATTAACAAGTAAAAAAAAAAACACCTTTTTTGTAATGTTTTTCTTTTCAATATAGAGTGATATTCATGTGTTTTAGTGTTTTGGTACCTAAAAATAAAAAAAACAAAAAAAAAATAGTCATTATGCTCGTACTCTCATAATGTCTTTTCGTTTCCCCATATAGAGTGGTTTGCATACATTTCGGTGTTTTATTACGTAACGAGCTCAAACTCATCTACAACACGTTTTTAGGAAAATTTTTTTCTGGTTCTTCAAATCACTCACTTGTTTTGTATGCATTTTGGCGTTTTGTTACTTCATGAAGTGAAAAAAGAAAAAAAACACCCAAACCCCCGTTTTTGGTAATATTCTGTTTCTCCGTATATATATATATATTTTTTTTTTCTAAGGCGTTTTAGTGTTTTGGTACGATGAAACTCAGAAACACTCTTTATACACGTTTCTCGTAATATCATTTCGTTTCTTGATATAATGTAAGGTACTTTTCATGTATTTTGGCGTTTTTCTATTTAAGAAATAAGAAAAAAAAACACTCACAATCCATGATTTCGGTAATGTTATTCCGTTTGCCCATAAAGGATGTTTTGCATGCATTTGACCGTTTTCGTTGGGGGAAAAATGTAAAAAACATATAAAATACGTTTTTGTTAATCTTGAAATGCATTACCATTTAGGATGCTTTTTTATGCTTTGTAACGTTTTCGTGCCTAATATTCTCAAAAACACTCAAAACACACGTTTCTGTTTTTTATTTCCCAATATAGAGTGCTTTCCTTGCATTTTGTTACTTAAGAATCTAAAAAGAAACACTCATAGTACACGTTTCTGATAATATCATTTTGTTTCATCATATATGGTGCTTTTCATGCATTTTGACGTATCTTTTTCTAAGAAGATAAAAATACTAAAAATGTACATTTTTGGAAATGTTATTCTGTTTCTCCATTAGAATGTTTTTCATGTGTTTCAGTATTTTGGTACGTAAGAAGTTCCTAAACACTCCAAAGAAATGTTTTTGGTATTGTTGTGTTAAAAAAGCATGGAAACCACTCTATATGTTAATATAGAGTGGTTTCTATGCTTTTTAATGTTTTGGTGCCTAACTCGCTCAAAAATACTCAAACGACACGTTTCTGGTCATGTTATTTTGTCAAAACTTAATACACGTGTCTCGTAATGTCTTCTCGTTTTCCCTTATTAGGTGCTTTGTATATATTTTGGCGTTTTGGTACCTAACAAAGTAAAATACACTCAAAACAAACGTTTTCGGTAATTTTCTGTTTATCAATATAGAATGTGATTTACGCGTTTTAACCATTTGGTACGTTAGAAGCTCAGGAACATTTATAATGCATATTTCTTTTAATATCGATTCATTTCCGAAACAGATTATTTTTCATTCATTTTAGAATTTTTGTACGTAACAAGCTCAAAACAATGAAAATATACCTTTTTAGTAATGCTATTTGGTTTAAATAAACTGCGTTTTGCCTTCTTTTTTAAGTATCTGTGCGTGTCAGTTATCAAAACGGTAAAAATCATGTGGAAAAAAAAATATTACCAGTAACGTGTAATATGACCGTTTTCGAGATTCTTAGTTACCAAAACGCAAAAAAAAAAAACACGTATAAAGCACTCTATATGGAGAAACAGAAAAAAAAAAACAATAAAAAACATGTATTTCTGAGGGTTTATCGCACTGTTTGGTACTAAACATTACAAGAAAAGTGTCTTTGAATGTTTTTCAGTGTGTTAGGAACTAAAATGTTAAAAAGCAATGAAAGGATCATATTTGGGAATAAAAAAAAAAAAAATATTACCAAAAAAAAAAAAAACGTGTATTTCATTGTTATAAGGTTCTTCCATACCAAAACGCTGAAACATATGCAAAACTCCTTTTATGGACAAACATTACCAAAACCGTAAATTTGATTTTTTTTCTAGCTTATTACATACAAAAACGTCAAAATGTATGCTAAGTACTCTACATGGGGAAGCGAAACGATATTACCAGAAACGTGTATAATGCTTCATAGGTATCAAAACACTAAAACCCCTGAAAAACACTGTATGGAAACACACAACAACATTACCGAAAACGTGTATTTTGAGTGTTTTTCGCCTTGTTAGGTACCAAAACACTAAAATGAATCTAAAGCACGTGATTTCAAGAAACCGAATAAGGTTTCCAATAACGTGTACTGTAAGATAGTTTGTGCTCGTTAGGTACCAAAACGCAAAAATGCAAGCAGACCACTATATAAGGGAAAGAAAGGACATTATGAGAAGCGTGTATAATTATTATTTTTGAGCTCTTTAGTTCCCAAATAGCAAAATTGCGTGAATAGCGCTCTATATGGAGAAATATAATAACATTACCAAAAAACGTGTATTTTGAGTGTTTTCCCATTGATAGATACCTAAACGTAAAAAAATTATGAAAAACACTCAATATGGGGAAACGAAATAACCTTACCAGAAACATGTTTTAAGGGGATTTTGAGCGTGTTAGGTACCAGAACTCTAAAAATCATGTGAAATAAAACTATACTTCAGGAAACGTATATTCTGATTGTTTTAAAACTTCTTAAGTACCAAAACGCAAAAACATGTGAATAGCACTCTATATGACACACACACACACACACACACACACACACACACACACACACAAAACTGCATTAACAAATACGCGTAATTTAAATGTTTTTGAGCTTCTTACGAATGAAAGCGATGGAAAGTACCCGTTATTGTGAAACGAAAATATATTACTAAAAAACGTGTAAAATGAGTGTTTATGTTCTTTATAGGTACCAAAACTGAAACGCGTGAAAAGCACTATATGGAAAAACGGAACATTACCAAAAAAGAGTGTTTTAAGTGTTTTCACCTTGTTCAGTAAGAAAACGACAAAAAGATAAAAAAAAAATAAATAAATAAATAAAAGTAAAAGAAAAAAGTTACCAAAAAATGTGCATGCAAAAGTTACCAGAAAAAAACAAAGCTTAATGGAGAACGAAAAAAAAAAAAAACATTACTGAAAACAAGTGTTTGAGATTGTCAGATACAAATTCAGCCAAAATGCATGGAAATTGCCCTATATAGGGAAACGAACATGAACTGTGTATGAACGAACAGAAATGCATATTATGAGTGCTTTTGAGCTTTTTAAGCACCAAAACTGTAAGACGCATGAATAACATTTTATATGGAGAAAGAACCACATTACCAAAAACGTGTATTTTGACTGCTTTCCACATTGTTAACTACCTCATTGCCAAAATGCATGCAGATCTCTCATCTCTCTTTGGAAATTAAAATCACATTTCAAGAATTATGTCTTCTAAGTGTCTTTAGGAGTGTGTTAGGAACCATAACGCTAAAAAGCATGTAAACAACCAATATGGAAAAAATAAATAAATAAAACGTGTCTTTGCCGTGTTTCTTTGGTACTTACCAAAACACTCAAAGGCATGTCAAACATCCTTTATAAAAAATCACACTAATTTACCAAAAACGTGTTTTGAGTGTTTTCTGAGCTTCTCACGTAAAAAAAAAAAAAAAAAAAAAAAAAATATATATATATATATATATATATATATATATATATATATATATATATATATATATATATATATATATATATATATATATATATATATATATATATATATATATATATATATATATATATATATATATATATATATATATATATATATATATATATATATATATATATATATATATATATATATATATATATATAAAGTACACAATATGGGGAAATAAAAGAACATTACGTGAGAGGTGTATTTTGAATGTTTTTTTTTTTTACCTTCTTAGATACCATTACGGTAAAAGATAAGAATAGCACTCTATATGGAGAAACAGTACATCACAAAAAAAAAATTATATTCTTAGTGTTTTCACGTAGTTAGGTACCAAAATACCAAATTACATGGAAATCACCTTCTATGGTGAAACGAAAAGATATTTCCAAAAATATGTCTTGTAAGTGTTTATGGGCATATTACGCATCAAAACGCTTAAAAAAAAGCATGGAAAGCTCTCGTAAAAGAAAATAACATCCTCAAAAAAACGTGTCTTTCGAGATATTTTCAACTAGTTACTTTCCAAACGGTAAAATGCACACAAAATACCTTTTATGGAGAAACAGAATAACATTACCCAAAAAAAAAAAAAGTATTTTGAGTGTTTTTGAGCTTGTTGCGTGCAAAAACGCCAAAATGCATGCAGTGTAACCTATATGGGAAAACGAAAATATATTACGTGAAACGCGTAGTAGGAGTGTCTTTGAGCTTCTTAGGTACCAAAAACGTGAAAACTCGTTAATAATACTCTATATGGAGAAACAGAGCAACATTTCCGTATACGTACATTTTGTGAGATTTTTTTTTTTTTTTACATTTTTAGGTACCAAAACGCCAAAATGCACACAGTCCTCTAAATAGGAAAACAAAACATTACAAGAAATGTATCTTTTAAGTGAATTTGTACATGATAGACAATAGAACGATAAAAAGCATGGAAAGCAATATAATACAGGAAAATAAAAAAAATACCAAAAAAGCGTCGTTTTTTTTGGTTACATAACAAATCGGTAAAACGCATGCAAAACAACGTTTATGGAGAAATAGAGTAACATTACAAAACTTTTTGAGTTTCTTGCGTACAAAAATGCCAAAATGTATAAAAAAATAACCTATATGGGGAAACGAAAAGACATTACGATAAACGTGTATTATGAGTGTTTTTGAGTTTCTTAAGTACCAAAACGCTAAAACGCATGAACAGCTCTTTATATGGAGAAACAGAACATCAACAAAAATATGTATTTTAAGTGTATTTCAGATTGTTTAAGAAAAAGTCAATATGCACGAAAAGCACCGTATATATGAAAAGGACATTTCAATAAATGTTTCTGTTGAATGTTTATGAACGTGTTAGGCACCAAAACGCTAAGCACCAAAAAGCATTTTAAAATAGCCTATATGGAAAAACTTCTCTTTTCAGTGTATTTAAGCAACTTACGTACCAAAACGCTAAAACACAGGCCAAGAAAAACACCCTTTATAGAGAAATAGTATAACTTTCTGAAAATGTGAATTTTCATAGTTTTTGAGCTTGTTACGAAGAAAAATACTATAATGCATGGAAAGTACTCGAAAATGAAAAGACACTAAAATATATGATGGTTTTTGAGATTTTTACGTATCAAAACGCTAGAACACATAAACAGGAACTTATATGAAATAGGGAACAAGATTTTCAGAAACGTGTTTTTTTAAGTGTTTATGAGAGTGCTAGCCACGAAAAAAAAAAAAAAAAACTAAAAAGCATGGAAAGCACCCTGTACATGAAAACAAAACATTACCAGAAACGTCTCGTTTCAAGTGTTTTTCAGTTACTTACATACCAAAACCCTTACAAGCATGCAAAACTTCTTTTATGGAGGAACGGAATAACACTATCAAGAACAAGTATTGTGATTGTTTTAAATATTGTCAAGTAGTAAAACGCCAAAATGCATGCAAAGTACCTTTAATGGGGATACGGGTATTATTAGAGTTTTTGAGCTTATTAGGTACCAAAACACTGAAACGCATGATTAACACTCTATATAGACAAACATATCAGCATTACGAAAAACATGTATTTTCAGTGTATTCCACATTGTTATGTACCAAATCGAAAAAAATGCAAGAAAAGCACCTTATATATGGGAAGGAAACGAGATTTCCAAGAACACGTTTTCTAAGTGTTTATGAGCGTACTAGGCACTAAAACGCTAATGAGCATGGAAAGAACCCTATGTGGGATAACAAAACATTTTCAAAAACGTCTCTTTTCAGCGTTTTTTAATTGAAAACAGAATAACTTTACCAACAGTGTTTTTGAGCTTGTTAGCTACATAAACGGCAAAATACATTCCAAATACACTATATGGTGAAGCAAAACGTAATTAACAAACGCGTGTATTATGAGTAGGTTACGAAACGCTAAAACGTGAGAACAGCTTTCTGTAAGAAGAAAGTGAAAAACTTTCAAAAAAATGTGTTTTGTGGGTTTTTCACATTGTTAGGTACCAAAACGCCAAGATGTATGAAAAACAGTTTTTATAGAAAAACGAATCAGTGTTTCTGAGCAGTCTATGCACAAAACGCTAAGATGAATGGAAAGCAATCTATATTGGAACACAAAACAAAACTACCAAAAACTTGTTTTTTGAGTACCATAACCCAAAAACGCACGCAAAATACAATAGAGAAACAGGAACAGAATAAAATAGAATTAAACGTGCATATTCAGTGTTTTTGAGTTTCTTACGTACAAAAACGCCAAAATGCAGACAAATTCACCTATATGGGAAACCAAACGGTATTACAAGAAACGTGTATTACAAGTGTTTTTGTACTACGTAGATACCAAAGCGGTAAAATGTGTGAATAACACTTTATATGGAGAAACAGAAAAAAAAAGTCCCAAAAACGTCTTTTTGAGTGTTTCTATATTGTTATTTACGAAAATGGAGAAATCCATGGAAGGCATCCTATATGGCGAAACGAAAGGACATTATGAGAAACATGTTTTGTGAGTGTTTTTGACCTTCTTAATTACTAAAACTCTAAAATGCGTCAATAGCACTCTAAAATGCGTCTATATGGAGGAACAAAACATGAACATAAACGTTTGTTTTGAATGTTTTTCACATTGTTAGGTACCAAAGCGCCAAAATGAAAGCAAAGCACTCTATACGGGAAAAAGGAACTACATTATCAAAAACATGTCTTTTAATTGAAACAGAACAACGTTACGAAAAACTTGTATTTTGACTGTTTTTCGTATTAATAGGTATCAAAACGCTTTAATGCTTTGAAAGCACTCTTTATATGGAAATGAAATGGCATTACCAGAAACGTGTATTTTGTGTTTTTTTGTTTTGTTTTAGGCACCATAACGCTAAAAAGCATAGAAAGCATTGAAAAAAAAAATTTAACAGAAATATGTCTTATGTGTGTTTTTAAGCAAAACACCCTTTCTATAGAAACGGAATAACATTATCAAAATCTTGTATTTTCAGTGTTTTTTGAACTTACGTAGAAAAACGCCAAAATGCATGGAAAAAACCCTATGTAGAAAACAAACCTATATAATAAGAAACATGTATTATAAGTGTTTCTTAACTTCCCAGGTACAAACGCTACAACGCGTGTGTAACACTTAAAAGGGAGAAACAGAACATTACCAAAAATGACTTTTTTATTTTTATTTGTTTTATTTTATTTTTTTTATTGCTAGGTACCAAAACACTAAAATACATGCAAATTACCTGATATGGATAAATAAATGGGCATTACGACAAACGTGTATTATGAGTGTTTTTGAGCTTCTTAGGTACGAAAATCTAAAACGCGTGAATAGCTTTTTATATGGAAAAGCGGAATAATATTACCAAAAACGTGTGTATTGATTATTTGTCACATTGTTAAGTACCAAAAAAAAAAAAAAAACATATAAGAAAAAAAATAAATAAAATAAATGCAATATTCTTCATATAAAGAAAGGGAACGACATTATTAGAAATATGCCTTTCCAGTTTTTATTTTTTTTTTCAATGTTTCAGGCACAAAAACGCAAAAACGCATCGAAATTACCCTTTTTTTTTAGGAACAGAAAACAGCATTACCACAAACGTGTCTTTTGAATGATTTTGAGCTTCTTACGTATCAAAACGCTAAATTGTATCCAAACTCGCTTTATGGAGAAACAGACTAACAATACTAAAAATTTTATTTTGAGTATTTTTGAGCTCCTTGGGTCCAGAAACAGAAAAAAAAAGTGTATGTAAAGTTCCTTATATGGTAAAATAAAATTATTTTACAAGAAAAGTGTATGAGAAGTGGTATTTTTATTCAAAACGCTAAAACGCGTGAAAAGCACTTGATATGGAGAAGCAGAAAAAAAAAAAAAATATATATATATATATATATATATATATATATATATATATATATATATATATATATATATATATATATATATATATATATATATATATATATATATATATATATATATATATATATATATATATATATATATATATATATATATATATATATATATATATATATATATATATATATATATATATATATATATATATATATATATATATATATATATATATATATATATATATATATATATATATATATATATATATATATATATATATATATATATATATATATATATATACATATATATATATAAACGGGTGTTCTGAGTGTTTTTCACATTGTTACACCCCAAAACGGTAAAATGCATGCAAAGTATACCAGAATATACGAGAAACCTACCTTTTCAATGTTTTTCAGCGTTATGGGAACCAAAACCTTAAAATGCACTCTTTGCTGAAATATAAAACAATATTGTAAAAAAAACGTGATTTTTTTTGTGTTTTTTGGTGTTTTCACGAAGACGCTAAAATACATGCAAAACACCCTTTATGGAGAAACAGAATAACATTATCAAAAACTTGTATTTCAGTGTTTTTCAGCTTGTTACCTAGAAAAACGCCAAGATGAATACAAAGTACGCTATATGGGAAAGGAAGGAAGCATTACGTACCAAAACGCTAATACGAGTGATTAGCACTTTATATGGAGTAACGTCTGTTCTGAATGTTTTTTTTTTCTTACATTGTCAAGTATCAAAATACCAAAATGCATGCAAAGCACCCAATATGGGGAAACGAAAGGACATTATGAGAAACGAGTTTTGTGAGAGTTTTGACCTTCTTAGGTAGAAAAACTCTTGAATAGCATTCTATATGGAGAAATATAACAATATTACCAAAAACGTTTATTTTGAGTGTTTCTCGTATTGTTAGGTACGAAAACGCCAAAATGCATGCAAAGCACTCTATATGGGAAAACGAAACTTCATAACCACAAACGTGTCTTTTAGATGTTTTTGAGCTTTTTTGTTACCAAAACTGTGAAAATCATGTGAATATCGCCAAAAATGTATATTAATGATCGTTTTTGAGCTGCTATGGTACCAGAACGCAAAAACACATGAATAGCACACTGTATACAGAAATAGAAGAATATCATTAAAACAGGGTCTTTTTGAGTTTCTTAATTACCAAAACGCTAAAAGACATGAGTATCATTTTTAGTGGAGAAACAAGTCATTACCAAAAAAGAAAGAAAAAACGTATATTTTTAGTGTATTTCACATTCTTAGGTGCATAACGCCTAAATGCGTGAAAATAACAAAAGAACATTGACGAAAATGTGGATTTTTAGTGTTTTTCCAATTATTTAGAAACATTCAAAAGACACGGTTTTTGTAATGTTTTGCATTCCCATATTAGGTAAATTTCATGTTTAATGTTCATGTTTTTTTTTTTTTTTTTTTAGCGTTTTAGTGCATAACATGCTAAATATCAGTGAAAACACTTTTTCTGTTAATGATTCGTTTCCCCATATAGGGGGGCTTTGCATGCATTTTGCTGTTTTGATACTTATTAATGTAAAAATACCCAAAATAAACGTTTTTGATTATGTTCTGTTTCTCGAAATAGAATGCTATTCATGGTTTTTAGCAGTTTGGTACCTAAGTTCAAAAGCTTTCATAGTACACGTCTCTAATAATATCTTATTGTTTCCCATAAAGAGTAGTTTCCATGCGTTTTTGCATTTTTCTATGTAACTGACTCAAAACACTCGAAATACACATTTTTTGGTAACGTTATACTGTTTATTCTTAAAGAATTTTTGGATCCGTTTCATCGTTACCTTACGTAAGAAGCTTAAAAAACATTAAAAAGAGATGTTTTAGGTAATATTGTTTTGTTCTCCCATATATGGTGTTTTCCATGCTTTTTAGCGTTTTGAACGTGCCTAGCACGTTCGTAAACACTTAAATGAAAGTGTTTCTGGAATCTCGTTTCTTTTCCCCATACTGAGTAGTTTCCACTTATTTTGGTGTTTTCGTACCTAACAATGTGAAATACACTCAAAATATACGTTTTCGGTTACGTTTCTCTGTTTCTCCATATAAAGTTCTAGTCATGCCTTTTACCGTTTTGGTACCTAAGAAAATTTTTTTATCGCTTTGGTGCTTAGCACGTTCATAAAACACATAAAAGACAATGTTTCTGGAAATCTCGTTTTCTTTTCCCATATACAGTGATTTCCACGCATATTGTCATTGTGCACCTATGAATGTGAAATACACTCAAATTATACGTTTTTTTGGTAATGAACTGTTTCTCCATAAAATGTGATATTCATGTCTTTTAGTGTTTTGGTAACTAAGAAGCTCAAAAACACTCATGATACACGTTTCTCGTAATGTATTTTGGTTTCCCTGTATAGTGTACTTTGTATGCATTTGGGCATTTTTGAAACTCTATAACATTACCAAAAAACAAGTATTTTGAGTTGTTTTGAGCTTGTTACGTTACCAAAACGTAAGTTGAAAAAAGGGAAGCACATGAAAAGTATTCTATATGTTAAAAAAAAATATATATATATTACCAGAAAATGCATTTTGACGTTTTGACCTTTTGACGTATCTAATAAGCGCAAAAATACTCAAAAAAATAATTTTTGCTAATATTATTCAGTTTCTCCATAAAGGGTGTTTTACATATGTTTCAGCGTTTTGGTACATAAAAGTTCAAAAACACTCAAAAGACACGTTTTAATAATGTTTTGTATTACAAAAAAGGTTGCTTTCTAATCTTTTTAGCGTTTTCGTTTCTAACACACTCGAAAACACTCAATAGACACGTTTCTGGTAATGCCATTTTGTTTCCCAATATAGAGAGCTTTGCATACATTTTGGTGTTTTGGTAATTAACTATGTAAAACAAAGAATATCTCAAGATAAACGATTTTTGGTGATATTTTCTTACTCCATATAAAGTGCTCTTCACGCGTTTTAGAGTTTTATTACCTAAGAAGCTGGCTTAAAAGGTCTCATTATACACGTTTCTCGTAATGTCGCTCCGTTTCCTTATTTAGAGTTTTTCGTAAGCATTTTTAGCGTTTTGGAACCTATATGAAAAAAAATACACGCTTATTGTTTATTGTTTTGTTTTTCATTATTTAGTGTTCTTAAGGCTGTAATACGTTTTGGTACCTTAGAAGCTCAAAAACACTTATTCTACATGTATCTGCATCATCTCCGTGTATTTTGGCGTTTTGGTACATAAAGGGAAAAACACTAAAAATAAACGCTTTTAGTAATGTTCTTTTATTTCTCCATATAGAGTGCTGTTCACGCGTTTAAAAGTTTTAGTATATAAAGAATCTGGAAAAAAAAAACACGTTTCTTGTAATGTCCCTTCATTTTCTTATATGAGGTGCTTTGCATCCATTTTGGCATTTTTATAGCTAACAATGTAAGAGCACCCAAAACAGAGGTGTTTGGTAATGTTATTCTGTTTTTTCCATAAAATGTGCTGTTCACGCGTTTTGGTACTTAAGAAGCTCATGAACACTTATAATACACGTTTCTTGTAATGTCTTTAAATTTCTGAAATAGGTTATTTTCAATGAAATTTGGCATTTTTGTACGTAAGTAGGTTAAAACATTGAAAATACACGCTTTTGGAAATATTATTTTGTTTCTCCGTGAACGGTAATTTGCGTGCCTTTTAGCGTTTTGGTACGTAAAAAGTTAAAAAACACAAAACACTCATAAGACGCATTTTGTATTCCAATATGGAGTGCTTTATATTTATTTTAGCGTTTTCGTTCCTAAGACTCTAAAACACTAAAAAGACATTTATATGATAATGTCGTTTCGTTTCCCCATATGAAGTTCTTTACATATATTTTAACGTTTGGTACCTAACATTGTGAAAAATAATCAAAACACGTTTTATTAATGTTATTCAGTTTCTACATATGAAGTGCCATTAACGCTATTTAGAATTTTGTTACCTAGGAAACTCAAAAACAGTTACAATACATGTTTACGTTGATAAACATTTGTTGAATGATATGAGGTACTTTTGCATACATTTTCCCGTTTCTGTAGGTAACAAGAATAAAAACACTCAAAATACACATTTTTGGTAATGTTATTCTGTTTCTCCACAAAGGATGTTTTCCATGCGTTTTAGCGTTTAGCTACATAAAGATCAAAAACACTCAAAAGACACGCTTTTTATAATGTGTTATTGTCTTCCAATATAGAGTGCTTTCCATGCATTTTTATTGTTTTGGTGCCTAACAGGTTGAAAAAAAAAGACAAAATATATTATTCTAGTAATGTCGTTTTTTTTCCCCCCATATAGAGTATTTCACATGGATTTTGGCGCTTTGGTACCTAAGATTGTGAAAAAAAAGTTGTTTTGTTCCTCCATATAGCGTGGTATTGACGCATTTTAGAGTTTTGGTCCTTAAGAAGCTCAAAAGCACAATACACGCCTCTCGTAATATCCTTTCGTTTCTCCATATAGGGTGCTTTCAATTTCTCCATAGGGTTCTTGTAAAAACACTCAAAGTAGACATTTTTAGGAATGTTGTTTTGTTTCTCCATGTAAAGTGCTCTTCAATCGTTTTGTACCTAAGAAGCTCAGAAACACTTGTAATGTTGTAATATCGTTGTAATATCGTTTCGTACGTAAAAACCCCAAACACATTGAAAAAAAAACATGTTTTTGGTAATGTTATTCTGTTTCTTAATAAACTTTGCTTGCAAACATTTTAGTGTTTTCGTAAGTACCTCGAAAACACTCAAAAGACAATTTTTTTTTTTTTTTTTAAGACTGAAAACGTTTTTTTCTTTTTTTTTTTTTTTGTTATTTCAATACTTTTTAGCGTTTTGGTTTCTAAAACGATAAAAAAAAAAACAGTAAAAAGGCAAGTTATTGTTTCGTTTCCCCATAGAAAGTTCTTTCCGTGCATTTTGGCGTTTTGTGAAAAAGACTAAAAAATAATTTTTTTGATAATGTTCTTTTTATGCATATAGAGTATTATTCACGCGTTTTAACGGTTTCCTACCTCTGGTGAATAACACTTATAAGAAACATTTCTGATAGTTAAGTTTTGTTTTACCATATCGGGTATTTTGCATTCATTTTTCCATGTTTGTACCTAACAAGTTCAAAATTTCTCAAAATACAATTTTTTGCTAATGTTATTATGTTTGTTAATAAAGGGTGTTCCGTATGCTTTTAAGTTTTTGATAACTAAGAAGCTCAAAAAGACTCAAATGGTAATGCTATGTTTCCTTTTTTTTTTTCTTTTCCATATAGAATGTTATTCAGGCGTTTTTGCGTTTTTTTTCTTATTGGTACCTAAGAAGCTCAAAAATAATGAAAACTGAAATTTCTGGAAGTATCGTCTCATTTCACGTTTTTTTTTTTCTAGCATTTTGGTACTTAACACGCTCAAAAGAACTTAATATATTCGTTTTTTTATAATGTCGTTTGTTTCCCAATGTAGAGTACTTTTCGTGTATTTTTACGTCTTGGTACCTAACATTGTGATAAAAAAAAACAACATTCAAAATACACGTTTTTAGTAATAATTTTCTGTTTCTTCATATAGAGTGCTATTACGCATTTTTGCTTTTTAGTACCTAAGAAGCTCAAAAATACTTATACACAATTTTCATAATGTCTTTTCGTTTCCTCGTATAGAGTGGTTTGCATGCATATTCGCGTTTTGATATCTAACGAGCTCAAACACACTTAATATATACGTTTTTGGTAACCTTGTTCTCTTTCTTTAAATGACGTGCTTTGCATGCATTTTGGTGTTTTGGTACCTGATAAGGTGAAAAACAGTTAAAACGCACTTTTTTGTATTACTCTTCTTATTCTTCATATACAGTGCCGTTAACTTGTTTTAGTATTTTCCTACCTGAGAAGCTCAAAAACAATCATTATACACGTCTCTGGTAAAATTGCTTTGTTTCCCATTATAGAGTACTTTACGTGCATTTTGGCGTTTTTATACGTAAGAAATTCAAAATATTAAAAAAATTCGAGACTTTGGTAATGTTATTACGTTAGTTCATGAAAGGTATTTTGCATGCATTTGAGCATATTGTTATGAAAGCAAATTGAAAACACACAAAAAACACGATTTTGTTAATGTTCATTTATATTCCCGAATAGGTTGCACACTTTTCTGGTAATGCCTTTTCATTTCCCCACAGAGAGTGCTTTCCATGCATTTTGTCGTTTTGGTACCTAACATAAAAAAAAAAAAAGTGAAACACTTTTTTCGTAATATTTCTCCATCTCAAATGCTATTCACACGTTTCAGCATTTCGGTACCTAAGAATCTTAAAAACACTGACTTCCTGATAATATCGTTTTGTTTCATCATATAGGGTAGTTTCCAAGTATTTTGACGTTTTGGTACCTAACACTGAAAGACACTCCAAAAATACGATTTTGGGTAATTTGTTCTGTTTTTCCATATTTAGTGTTATTCACGTGTTTTACTGTTTTGGTACGTAAGAAGCTCAAAAACACTCAAATACACGTCTGCCGCAATGTCTTTCGATATCCTCATATAGTGTAAATTGCATGCATTTTGGCGTTTTTATATGTAACAAGTTCAAGAATACACAAAATACTTATTTTTGGTTAGATTATTTTGTTTCACTACGAAGGTGTTTTAATGCGTTTTAACGTTCTGATACGTAAGTAGCTCAAAAGCACTTAAAAGACACGTATTTTATAAAGTTGTTTTGTTTTCCTATATAGGGTACTTCCATGCTTTTTAGAGTTTTGGTGCTTAACACGCACGCACTGAAAATACACGTTTCCGGAAAGTGTGTTTCTTTTACAGATATAGGTTGTTTTACATGCATTTTGACATAATGCTACCTACCAATGTGAAAAACATCTTTTTCGTAATATTGTTTTGTTTCTTGAAATAGAGTGATATTAACGCATTTTCGTGTTTTTGGTACCATAAAAGCTCAAAAACATTTATAATACCTACATTTTTCTGGTAATGTCTATTCGTTTTCCCATATGCTTTTTCCCGTTTTTTATGTAACAACCTCAAAAACATTCGAAAATAGTAATTTTATTCTTTTTTTTTTTTTGCATAAAGTGTGTTTTGCATGCGTCATATCGTTTTGGTACATATGAAGTTCAACAGCACTGAAAATACACGTTTTTCTTAATGTTATTTTGTATTACCATATATCGTTTTGCTGTGTAACAGGCTCAAAAACAATAAAAAGACATGTTTCTGGTAATGCCGTATTGTTTAACCGTATAGGAGACTTTTCATGCATTTTTTTGCGTTTTTGTACCTAAAAATATGAAAAAAAACACACACAAAAAAAAATACACATTTTGGTCATGCCGTTCTGTTTCTACTTACAGTTATAGTTAGTTATTTATGCGTTTTAGCCTTTTGATACCTAAGAAGCTCTAAAAACATTCATAATACATGTTTCTCGTAATGCTTTTTCGTTGCCCCATCTAGGGTACTTTCTATGCATCTTGGCGTTTTTCTTCGTAAGAATCTCAAAACACTCAAAATATTTGTTTTTCGTCAAATTATTGCTTTTCCATAAAGGGTGTTTTATATGCTTTTTTACGCTTTTTGGTACGAAAGATGTTCAAAACACTCAACAGAATTTTTTCATGCTCTTTTTCGTTTTGTTGGTGAACACACTCATAAACACTGAAAAGATAGTTTTTTTTTTGGAAATCTTGTTTCCTTACCCCATATATAATGCGTTGCATGCATTTTTGGCATTTTTATCTAACAATATGAAATACGGTTAAAATTTGGAATATTTTTTCTTTTTTCATATAGAGTGCTATTCCTGCGTTTTCATGTTTTAATAAATAAGAACCTCAAAAATGCTCAAAATACTCGTTTCTCGTAAAGACTTTTCGTTACCTCATATAGGAGTACGATTTTGTAAGTTTTTGTACGTAACAAGCTGAAAAGATTCAAAATAGTTTTATTTGCTAATGTTATTCCGTCACTCCATATAACGTGTTTTGCATGCATTTTATTGTTTTCGTATGTAAGTAGTTGAAAACACTGAAAAAGTCACTTTTATTTTTATTTATTCCCCATATAGGGTGCCTTTTCTTCATAAATACTCAAAAGACACGATTCTTGAAATCTAGTTTTCTTTCCTTATTGAGGATGCTTTGCATGTTTTGTTTTTCTGACGTTTTGTTACCTAACGATAAGAAATACACTAAAAATACACGTATCTGCTAATGTTCAGTTTTTATTTATTTATTTATTTATTTATTTTTTCAATATAGAGTGTTTTTTATGGCTTTTAGTGTTTTGTTACCTAAGAAACTTAAAAACACTCATACGAGAAATACGTGTTTCTCGTAACGTCTTTTCGTTTACCCATATATGCTACTTTGCATGCATTTTGACGTTTTTCTACGTAATAAGCACAAAAACACTTTTTTTTTTATAATGCTACTTTGTTTCTCCATAAAGTAATGTCACTTCGGTTTCCCATATAAGTAAGAGCTTTGGATGCATTTTGTCGTTTTGGTGCATAATAATGTGAAAACACTTAAAATACACTATTTTTGAGAATGTTCTGTTTCTCCATATAGAGAATTCTTTATTCAGCGTTTTTATTCCTAATAAGCTCAAAACACTTTTATTACATATTTCTTGTAAAGTCTTTTTGTTTCTCCATAATGGGTACTTTCCATGCATTTTGGCATTTTTCTACCTACCAAGATCCGAAATACCCAAAATACTTGTTTTCGGTAATGTTTTTCTGTTTCTCCATAAAAGGTGTTTTGCATGCATTTTAGCGTTTTAGTACGCCAACAGTTCAAAAACACTGAAAAGAGACGTTTTTGGTAGTTATTTTATTTTTCAACATGCTGTGATTTTCATGCTTTTTAGTGTTTTGGTGCCTAGTACTCTCATAAACACTCAAAAGACATGTTCCTGGAAATCTCCCCTCCTTTCCATGTACAAGGTGCTTTTCTTGTATTTTTGTGTTTTGGTACATAACAATGTGGAATACACTCAAATTACATTTTTTTGGTAATGTTCTGTTTCTCATATAGAGTGCTATTTATGCGTTTCATTGTTTTGGTACTGAAGAAGCTCAAAAAAACACTAATAATACAGGTTTCTTGTAATGTCTTTTCGTTTCCTCCTATGGAGTACTGTGCACGGACTTTAGCCTCTTTATACGTAACAAGTTCAAAACAATCCAAATAATTATGTTTGGTAATGTTATTTTGTTTCTACATAAAGCGTGGTTTTTGAGGCGTTTTAGAGTTTTCGTACATAAGTAGTTTAAAAACGCTGAAAAGAAACGTTTTTGGTAATGTTGTTTGGCTGTCTTACATAAGGTGCTTCCCTTGCTTATCAATTTTTTAGTGCCTAACACGCTCATAAAATCTCAAAAGACACATTTCTAAGTCTTGTTTATTTTACTAATATGGGGTGATTTACGTACATTTTGCTGTTTTACTACATAAGAATATGAAATACATTGAAAATGTCTTTTGGTATGTTGTTCTGTTTCTCCATATATATTTCAATTCTGGCGCTTTCGAGTTTTTTTTTTTTTTTTTTTACCCAGTATGTTAAAAACACTCATAATACACTTTTTTTTCGTAATGTCTTTTCGTTTCGTCAAATAAGGTACTTTCCATGCTTTTTCATGTTATTGTACTTAACAAGATCATAAACAATGAAAACATTTTGTATTTTTCATAAACAGGGTTTTGCATGCGTTTTAACGTTTTGTTACGTAAGTAGTTTAAAACACTCAAAAGACACATTTTTCATAATTATTTATCTTCGCATATAGAATGCTTTATATGTTTTTTTTTTTAGCATTTTTCTGGATAATACCTTCATAAAAATTCAAAAACACGTTCGTGGAAAAGCCATTTTCTTTCCACAAGTAGTGTGCTTTTCATACATTTTTCGTGCATGCATTTGCATACATATAGAGTGCTATTCAATCTATTTCAAGATTTCGTACCTAAGATGCAGAAAAAACATTCATAAATACACGTTTCTCGTAATGCCTTTTCGTTTACTCATATAAGGTACTTTCCATGCTTTTGACGTTTTTGTACGTAACAAGCTGAAAACACTCAAAATATTTGTTTTTGCGAATGCTATTATCTTTCTCCATAAAGTGTGTTTTGCATGCGTTTTATTGTTTTGGTACGTAAGAAGATCGAAAACACCCAAAGGACACGTTTTTCGTAATTTTGTTTTGTATTGGCATACAAGGTGAATTCCATGCTTTTTAACGTTTTCGTGTCGTACACGCTCAAAAAACACTTATAAGACACGTTTCTGGTAATGTCGTTACGCTTCCTCATATTGGAGGCTTTATATGCATTTTCGCGTTTTGATAACTAACAATGTAAAAACAATCAAAATACAGATTTTCATTAATTTTCTGGTTTTCCGTATAAAATACTATTCATGTGTTTTAAAGTTTTAGTAACGCTTATAATACACGTCTCTGGTAATGTTCTCTCGTTTCCTCATATAGGGTATTTTGCATGCATTTCAGTGCTATAAATACTTATGTTTTGCAATATTATTCTGTTTCTACAAGAAGGTTGTTTTGCATGCGCTTAAGTGATTTAGTATGTAAGAAGCTCAAAAACGTTTAAAAGAAATTTTTTTTTGTAAAAGTTGTTTTGTTTTCTCATATAGGTTGATTTTCATGTTTTTTATTTTTATTTTTTAACGTTATGTTGCTTAACACGCTGAAAACATTCAAAAGACATGTTTCTGGAAAATTTGACTCCTTTTCTCATGTAGGCTTTATTGCATGCTTTTTGCCGTTTTGCTACCTAACAATGTGAAATATACTTATTATTCTGTTTCTCCAAGAAAGTTGTTTTGCATGTGTTTAAGTGATTTAATATGTAAGAACCTCAAAAACGTTTAAAAGACATCTAATTCGTAAAGTTGTTTTCTTTTCCCATATAGGTTGATTTTCATGTTTTTTTTTTTTAACGTTATGTTACTTAACACGTTCAAAACATTCAAGACATGTTTCTGGAAAACTGGAGACTTTGGATGCATTTTGGCGTCTTGGTACCTAATAATATGAAAACATTCAAAATATACGTTTTTGTTTATTTTATTCTGTTTCTCCATATCCAGTGATATTAATTCGTTTTAGCGTTTTTTTTTTAGCTGAAAAACTCTCATAATACATATTCTTCGTAATGTCTTTTAGTGTCCTTATGTAGAGTACTTGGCATGCATTTTATAAATTTTTCTACATAACAATCAGAAAAAAACACAAATATACGTTTTTTTTTTTTTTGTAGAGATATACTGTTTCTCTATTAAGTTTTTTTTGCATGCTTCTCAGCGTTTTCGTACATAAGTAACTCAAAACAATGAAAAGAGACGTTTATGGTAATAAAGTTTACTTTTCGTATATACGATGCTTTCCATGTTTTAATCGTTTTGGTGCCTATATCGCTAATACCTATATCGCTTGATACCTAAAAAAAATATAAAAAAAACTCCCATAATAGAGTTTTTTTGTAATGACATTTCGTTTCGTAATATAAGGTACTTTGCATGCATTTTTGCGTTTTTTTTCTTTTTTTTGTACGTAAAAAGATAAAACACTCAAATTAGTTCTTTTAAGTAATGTTCTTCTGTTTCTCCATAAAAGGGTGTTATTGAATGCATTTTAGTGTTTTGGTACGTAAGTACCTCAAAAACACTCAAGAGACACATTTTTTTTTTCATATGGTGGGTTTTTCCATGCATTTTGACGTTTTGGTACATAATAATTGGAAAAACACCCAAATACATGTTTTTGGTAATGTTGTTATGTTTCTCGATATAGCGTGTTACTCATTTGTTGTAACATTTCAGTATCTATGAAGCTCAAAATACATATCTCTTGTAATGTTTTTTTTTTATTTTCCTTTACATCCATTTTGGTATTTTTTATATAACAAACTAAAATACACACAAAATACTTGTTTTTGGTAATGTTGTTCTGTTTCTCGATAAAGGGTCCCTTTAAATGCGTTTAAGCGTTTTGGTAGGTAAGAAACTGAAAAAAAAGGAAAAAATACACATTTTTGGTAATGTTGGTTTTTATTCTCATATAGGATGATTTCAATGCCTTTTAGCGTTTTGGTGCCTAGTATTCATAAAAATGCGCAAAAAATTCGATTCTTGGATTGTCGTTTCGTCTCTATAAAAGTGCTTTTCCATGCATTTATCTCCGTAACAAATTCAAAAACAATAAAAAAAAACACGTTTTTTGGTAAAGTTATACTGTTTCTCAACAAAGGACTTTTACATGCTTGTCAGCGTTTTGGTAATACTGTTTTCTTTTCCTTTTTCCCTTTTTTCCTTTTCCCTTTTTCTCTTCCCTTTTCCCTATGCTTTTAATCGTTTTGGTGTCTACAACGCTCATAAAAACTCTAAAGACACGTTTATCGAAATCTCGTTTCCTTTACCCATATAGAGTACTTTGCATGCATTTTCGCGTTTTGATACCTAACTGTGATATACACTTAAAATACACGTTTTTGGTCATGATATTGTGTTTCACCAAATAAAGTGCTATTGATACATTTTATTGTTTTCGTACGTAAGTAGCTCAAAAACACCCGTGATAAACGTTTTTCGTAATGTCTAGTCATTTTTCCATATACGGTACCTTGGATGCATTTTGGCATTTTTGTACATAACAAGCTCAAAACACTGAAAATAGTTGTTTTTGGTAATGTTACTCTGTTTCTCCATAAAGAGGCGTTTTTGCATACGTTTTAGCTTATCATTATGTGGTGGGCTTTCCAAGCATTTTGGCGTTTTGATACCTAATAATGGAGGAAAAAAAAAAAAACACACACAAAATGCACGTTCTTGTTATGTTGTTCTTCTTTTCAATGTTGAGTGCTATTCATTTGTTTTAGCATTTTTGTTTTTTTACCTAAGAGTCTCAAAAACTCTTTTAATACACGTTTTCTGTAATATCTTTTCGTTTCCCCATATAGAGTGGTTTGCATGCATTTTCTCATTTTCTGCGTAACAAGCTCAAACACATTCAAAATGCACTCTTTTGGTAAAGTTATAATGTTTCTTCATAAAGGGTGTTTTTGCATGTTTTTTTCAGCGTTTTGGTACATAAAAAATTTAGAAACACTGAAAAGAGACGTTTTTAGTAATATTATTTTATTTTCCCATATAAAGTATTTTCCATGCTTTTATTTTTATCATTGACAAGCCTAGCACGCTCATAAAAATTCAAAATGCAGGTTTTTGGACATTTCGTTTCCTTTCCACATATAGGGTTGTTTATATGCATTTTGTCGTTTTTGGTACCTAACAATAAGAAATACACTCAAAATACATCTTTTTGATAATCTGTTTCTCTATACAGTGCGCTATTCTTGCATTTTAGAGTTTGGTAACTAAGAAGATCAAAAACGCATTTGGTAATGTTATTTTGTTTCTCCATATAGAGTGCTATTCGGGCGTTTTAGCGTTTTGTAACCAAAGAAACTAAGAAACTCTCATGATAAACGTTTCTTTTCTACATAACTAGCTGAAAAAAAAACTGAAAATACGTTTTCGGTAAAATTATACTTTTTCTCCATAAAGGGTTTTTTGCAAGCGTTTCAGCGATTTCGCAGTTAAGTAGCTCAAAAACACTGAAAGAGACACCATAAAAGGTGTATTCCCATAAAGGGTGCTTTCCACACTATATATATCCTTTTAGTGCCAAGGACGCTCATAAACACTCAAACAAAACGCTTCTTGAGGTTTCATTTTCTTTCCCCATATAGGGTGCCTGACATGCATTTTGACATTTTGTTACCTAACAATGTTAAACACTTAAAATACAAGTGTTTGTATATGTTATTCCTTTTCTCCATATAGAATGTCGTTCATGCGTTTAAGCGTTTTTTTTTTTTTTAACTAAGAACCTCATAAATGTTCATAATACAAATTTTTCTTAAAGACCTTTCCCTTCGCCAAATAGAGTAATTTACATGCATTTTGGCGTTTTTGTACGTAACAACCTCAAAACAATCAAAATCCTTATTTTTAATAATGTCATTTTTGTTTCTTCATTGTGGGTGTTTTGCATGCGTTTTAGCGTTTTGAAACGTAAGAAGGTGAAAAACATCTAAAAGTCACGCTCTCTATAATGTTGTTTTCTACTTCCATATAGTGATTCGCATGCTTTTAAGCGATGTGGTGCTGACATCCTCAAAAACACTGAAAACACACGTTTCTGGTAATGTCGGTTCGTGTCCCAATATAGGAAAATTTCCATTATTTTGGGGGGTTTGGTACCTCTGTAAAAAAGAGTCAAAATATACGTTTTTCGCAGTTATTCTGTTTCTCAATATATAATGCTATTCATGCGCTTTATCGTTTTTATACGTAAGAAGTTCAAAAATATTCATAATACTTGTTTCGACTAATGTCTTTTCCATTTTTCATAGCTTGTAATTTCCATGCATCTTTCTCCGTAAGAAGCCCAAAACCTCGAAACCTTGTTTTTTTTTTTTATTATCTGTTTCTTCTATTAAGGGTGTTTTACATACGTTTTTCTTTTCATTTTTTCTTTTTACGTAAATGGCTCAAAAGCGCTGAAAAGAGACAATTTGGATAATGATGTTTTGTTTTCTCAAGTAGGGTGCTTTCCATCCGTTTTAGTGTTTTGGTACCTACCACGTTCATAAACACTCAAAAGAGAAGTCTATTGGAAGCGTCGATTCTTTACCCCATATAGGGTGATTTGCATGCATTATTACGTTTTGTTATCTAACGATGTGAAATGCCTTCAAAACACTCGTTTTTGGTAATGTTGTTCTGATTCTTCATATATAGTTTTCGAGTTTTAGTACCTAAAAAGCTCAGAAACACTCAAAATGCTCGTTTTTTGGTAATTGTTTCAACGTAAAGGGTAGTTTGCCTGCGTTTTAGCGTTTTTTGTACGTAATTAGCTCAAAAACAGTCAAAAGACATGTTTTTTAGTAATGTTCTTTTCTTCCCCATATAGGGTTTTTTTTTTTCTTTATTTATTTTGTTTTTCTTTTCTAGCGTTTCGGTGCCTAACACGCACATAAACACCCACAAGAAACGTTTTTTTTTTTTTTTTCATATTGGGTGTTTTCCATGCATTTTGGCGTTATCTCATCTAACAATGCGAAAAATTCTCAAAATTGACGTTATTGGTAATGTTTATATATATATATATATATATATATATATATATATATATATATATATATATATATATATATATATATATATATATATATATATATATATATATATATATATATATATATATATATATATATATATATATATATATATATATATATATATATATATATATATCCATTTAGAGTGCTATTTATTCGTTTTAGCCTTTTGGTTCCTAAAAAAACTAAAAAAAAAAAACACTCATAATAAATGTTTCTTGTAATATTTTCTCGTTTTCCATATATGGTACTTTACATGCACTTGGTCGTTTTTGTACATAACAAGTACAAAAACACCTAATTTTTATTTATTTATTTATTTATTTATTTATTTATTGGTAGTTATTTTCTCAATAAAGGGTGTTTTCCTTGCGTTTTAGAATTTTGGTGAGAAATAAGTTCAACAACATTCAAAAGACACTTTTTCATAATGTAGTTTTGCCATTTACAGCGATTTCCAAGTTTTTTTTTTTTTTTTAGCGTTTTGATTCCTACCATTCTGTAAAACACTCAAAAGACATGTTTCTAATAATATAATTTCTTTTCCCTTTTTAGGAGGGCTTTGCATGCATTTTGGTGTTTTGATACCTAATAATGTGCAAACACACACATAATACACTTTTTCGTTAATGTTGTTTTTGTTTCTCGAACTGGATTGATATTTATAAGTTTTAGCGCTTTGGCACCTAAGAAGTTCAAAAACAATCTATACTAGTTTCTCGTGATGTCTTTTTGTTTACCCGTATAGGGTAATTTGAATTCATTTTGGTGTTTATATAGGTAACTAGGTCGAAAATACTGAAAATAAACGTTTTTAGTAAAGTTATACTGTTTCTCCATTAAGGATTTTTTTTGCATTACTTTTTAGCCTTCTGGTACATAAATAGATAAAAGATACTAAAACGAGACGTTTTTGTTAATACTGTTTTGTTTTCTCAAAGAAGGTGCTTTCCATGTTTTTTTCATCATTTTGGTGCCAAGCTGGCTCGTAAATACATAAAAGATACGTTTTTGGTAATGTCTTTTGGTTTCCCGATATAGAGGGCTTTACAAGCATTTTGGCATTTTGGTACCTATCAATGTGAAATATACACACACACAAGATAAAAAAAAAAGAACATTTTTAGTAATTATCTGTTTCTTGATATGGAGAGCTATTCATGTGTTTTAACGTTTTGGTACCTAAGAAGCACAAAAACACTCATTATGCACGTTTCTCATAATGTCCTATCGTTTCTTCATATTATAATATGGTTTGCATGCATTTTGGTGTTTTAGTACCTAATGAGCTCAAAGACACTCATAATACAAGTTTTTGATGTTTCTTTTTTTTTAATCACGTTGTTTGTATGCATTTTGTCGTGTTTGTACCGAACAAGGTGAAAAAACATAAAACACACGTTTTTGGTAATGTTCTGTTTCTCCATATTGAGTGCTTTTTCACTTTTTTTTTTGGTGATAAGTTCAAATATTAAGTTAAAAAAAGAAAACAATTATTATATATAATCGGTTTTTTGAAGATTTTTTTTTTTTAGCGTTTTGGTACCTAAAAAGTTGAAAACACCACTGAAAAGACATTGTGCTCGAATATGAGCTGCTTTCTATGTATTTTCGCGTTTTGATGTCTAAAACACTAAAAAAAAAAAAAAAAAAAAACTGAAATGACACCTTTCTGGTAATGTTATTTCGTTTCCCCATACGAAGGGCTTGGTATGCATTTTGGTGCTTTGGTAGCTAACATTGTGAAAAAATACTCTAAACACACGTTTTTGGTAATGTTCAATTTCTACATACATATTTTTGATAATGTTATTCTTTTCTCCAAAAAGGAAGTCTGGCATACCTTTTAGCATTTTGGTACATAAAAAGCTCAGAAACACTCAAAACACACGGTTTTTATAATGTATTTTTGCATTGCAATACAGAGTTCTTTCCATGCATCATAGTGTTTTGGTGCCTAACCACCTTATCTAGCAAAAGGAAGGGACATTATGAGAAACGTGTATAATGAGTGTTTTTTTTTTTTAGCTTCTTAAGTACCAAAATGCTAAAACTCATGAATAGGTGTCTATATCGACAAAAAGAATATCATCAAAAACCTTTTTTTATTTTATTTTTTTAGTGTAATTTACACTGTTAGGTATCAAAACGCCAAAACCTCCTATATGCGGAAACGAAAAGACATGACCACAAACGTGTCTTTTATGTGTTTAAGAGCGAGATAGGCAACAAACGATAAAAAAAAATCAGGGAGAGCACACTCTTTGAGAAAACAAAACAATATTACCAAAAGAAGTCTCTTTTTAGTGACTTTAAAAGGTATGCAAAAAAAAAAAAAACTTTATGGAGGAACAGTATAGCTTCACCTAAAACGTGTATTTTGAGTATTATAAAAACGCCAAAATGAATGCAGATTACCCTATATGAAACGAAAAGACATCACAAGAAACGTGTATTATGAGAGTTTTTGAGATTCTTACGTGCCAAAATGCCAAAACGTATTAAAAGCACTTTATATCGAGAATGAAAACAACATTAAGAAAAAAAAATGTGTATTTTGAATGTTATTCATATTATCATATATCAAAACACCAAAATGCAAGCAAAGCCTCCTTTATGGGTAAAAGGAAACGACATTACCAGAAACGAGTCTTTTGAGTGTTTTACAACGTGGTAGACAACGAAACACTTAAAAACATGGATATCGCCTCATATGGGAATAAAAATCATTACGAAAAAAGTCTTTTCAGTATTTTTTTTATATTTTTTTATCTACCAAAACGCTAAAACTGATGTAAAACACTCTTTATGGAGAAAATACAATAACATTACCCAAAACAAACAAACGTATTATTAGTGTACCAATAACGAGTTAGACACCAAAACGCTAAAAAGCATCAAAAGCACCATACATGGAAAAAGAAAACAATATTACAAAAACATACGTTTACTGAGCGTTTTTCAGCTATTTAATGTTTTTTTTTTTTTGAGCTTTGTACGTAAAAAAAAAAAACGCCAAAATGCATGCAAAGTACCCTGAATGGGAGAACGAGCAAACATTACAAGAAACTTGTATTATCAGTGTTTTTCAGCTTCATAGGAACCGAAACGTTAAAACGTATAAATACCACTCTATATAGAGAAAAGAAACATTACCAAAAAGGTGTACTTTGGGATTGTTTGATATTGTCAGGTGATATAACGCAAAAAGCAACCTATATGGAAAAAAAAAAAAAAACATTTCCAGAACCGTTTCTTTTTTTTTATGCTTATGATCATGTTAGGCACAAAAACGCTAAAAAGCATCAAAAGTATCCTATGTGTAAAAAACAAAAAAATCAATATTACTAGGAACGTGTCTTTTGAGTGTTTTTTTTTCAGCTACTTACGTATCAAAATGCTAAAACGCATGCAAAACATCATTTAAGGAGAAACACAATAACTTCATAAAAAATAAATAAATAAATAAAAAAAAAACATTTTTGAGAGTTTTAAGCTTGTTAGGTATTAAAACAATGAGAAAACAAAAAAACGTGTATTTTGTAAGGTAAGAAAATGGCAAAATGCATGAAAACTTCTTACATGGGGTAAGGGAACGAGATAAAAAAAAAAACTTCTCTTTTGAGTGTTTATAAGCGCGCTAAGGACCAAAACGGTAAAAATCATGGAAAGCATCCCGTATGAGAAAAGAAAACCTTTTTCAAAATTGTTTCTTTTCAGTGTTTTTGAACTACTTACGTATAAAAAAAAAAACGCGTGCAAAATACCCTTAATAAATAAACAGAATAAAAAATAAATAAAAAAAAAAACGTTTCGAGGTATTTTGAGCTTGTTACGTAGAAAAAAAGACAAAATTCATGGAAATGACCAATTATAAGAAAACGAAAAGACATTAATTGAAACATGTATTATAATTCTTTTTGAGCTTCTTAGGTACCAAAACGATAAAACTCATGAATAGCACTCTATATGGAGAAACAGAATAATATTACCAAAAATGTACGAAAACGCCATAATGCATGAAAAGAGAGAAAAAGAACAACAATACCAAAAACGTGTATTTTGAGATATTACAAGCGTGCTAGGCATCTAAACTATGGAAAACATCCTATATGCGAAACAAAACAATATTCTAACAAAACAATATTCTAACCTACTTATGTACCAAACCACTAAAAAAACGTGCAAACAAAATTTATGGAGAAACATCATAAATTTTCCTAAAACGTATATTTTGAAAGTAACGTACAAAAATGACAAAATGTATGCAAAGCACTCTATATGGGAAAACGAAAATAAGAAACGTGTATTATGAGAGCTTTTGAGCTTCTTAGTTACCAAAATAGTAAGAGGCATGAATAGCAATTAATATCGAGAAACATTACGAAAAATTATTAAAAAAACGCGTATTTTGTGTATTTTCAGATTATCAGGTATCAAAACACCAAAATACTTGCAAAGAGTAAAGAGTAAAAACAAACAACTTAAAAAAAAAAAACTTGTCTTTTGACTCTTTTGATCTACTTACCAAAACGCTAAAAAAAATATACAAATCACAATTTACTGAGAAACGGAGTAACAATAATTATTTTTTAATTTTTTTTTTCTGTTTGTTACGTATAACAACGCCAAAATGCATCCAAAGTATAAGGGGAAACAAAAAGACATTACGAGAAACGTGTATTAAGCGTGTTTTTTGAGCTACTTAGATACCTAAACAAAAAAACGCATCAATAGCACTCTATATGGAGAAACACATCATGACCAAAAATATGTATTTTGAGTGTATTACACAGTTAGGTATCAAAACCCTAAAATACATGCAAAGGACCCTGTATGGGGAAAGGAAACGAGATTTTCAGAAACGTGTCTTTAGAGTGTTTATGAACGTTCTAGGCATCAAAACGATAAAAAGCCTAGAAATCACCTTATATGGTAAAGAAAAAACATATTACTAAAAAGTACTTTTTTTAGTTTTACACTGAAAACCATGTAAAAAAAAAAACCTTGATGGAGAAACATCATAACTTTACCAAAAATCCTTAGGTACCAAAATCCTAAAACGCATTAATAGCACATTATATAGAGGAACAACAGCATTACCAAAAACATGTATTATAAGTGTTTTTTTTTTTTTTAATAATTTGGTACCAAAACGCCAAAATGCATGAAAAACTCAACAGATGGCAAACAAAATTTACAGAAAAATGTTTGTCAGTGTTTTTACAGGTACTTACATACTAAAACGCTAAAATACATAGAAAAAACCCTTTATGGAGAATATCATTAACAAAATAAGAATACCTAAAACAACTATTTTGACTGCTTTTAAGCAGTAAAATACCGTATATGAGGAAAAGAAAAGGCATTACGATAAATGTTTATTATGGTTGTTTTTAACTTTCTTTTTGTATATGAGGAAAAGAAAAGGCATTACGATAAATGTTTATTATGGTTGTTTTTAACTTTCTTAGGTACGAAATCGATAAAAAGTAACAATAGAAGTTTATATGGAGAAACATATTATCATGACCAAAAACGTGTATTATGAGTGTATTTCACAGTTTGGTATCAAAATGTCAAAATACATGGAAAGCACTCTATATGGGGAAAGGAAACGAGATTTTCAGAAACGTATTTTTTTGAGTGCTTATGTGCGTTCTAGGCAACAAAACAATGAAAAGCACGGGAAACACTGTATATGGGAAAAGAAAGCAATGTTACAAAAAACGTCACTTTTTAATGTTTTTTTTCAGCTATTTATGTACCAAAACTCTGAAACAGTATACCTTTACTAAAAACGAGTATTTTCATTATTTTTGAGAGAGTTACGTAGAAAAATCCCAAAATGCAATGCATAGTACTCTTCATAAGGAAACGAAAAAGACATTACGAAAAACATGTATCGTGAGAGTTTTTGAGCTTCTTAAGTATCAAAACGCTAAAACGCATAAATATCGTTGTATACCAGTGGTTCTCAAACTTTTTCATGAGCGACCCTATTTGGAACATTTCATTCCTTCACGACCCAGAGTAAAGTTAAGAGAAAGAAAATGTACAATGATATATACACTTTATTTTGGAAAAAAAACCCATTAAAGGAGGTGTCCATGCACTCACAATAAACGTTTTTGGTCTTTTCTTTTTTTTTTTTTAATCTTTTTAAGTAAACTCCGTTTCCTTATATTGAGTTAAAAAAATATTAGCGTTTTGCAACCTATTTGAAAAAAAATAAATAAAATAAACGTTTATTGTTTGTTTATTGTTTTGTTTTTCATTATATAGTCCTCTTTACGCGTTATTGCGTTTTGGCACCTTAGAAGCTCAAAAACACTCATTCTACACGTTTCAGGATGCTTTGCATGCATTTTGGTGTTTCGATACGTAACAAAGTGAAAAAAAAACTGAAAATAAACGCTTTGAGTAATGTTGCACTGTTTCTCTATATAGAGTGCTATTCACGCGTTTTAAAGTTTTAGTATCTAAAAATCTGAAAAAACACATAATACACGTTTCTTGTAATGTCTTTTCCTTTCCCCACATAGGGTGCTTTGAATATATTTTAGCGTTTTGTTACCCAACAATGTAAAAAGCACCCAAAACAGAAGTTTTTGGTATTGTTATTCTGTTTCTCTATATAAAGTGCTATTCATGCGTATTAGCGTTTTGGTACTAAAGTTCAGAAACACTTATAATACACGTTTCTTGTAATATCTTTTCATTTCCGAAATAACATACTTTACATGAATTTTGTCATTTTTTGTAAGTAACAAGCATAAATCATTAAAAATACACGCTTTTGGTGATATTATTTTGTTTCTCCACGAACGCTGTTTTGCATGCGTTTTAACGTTTTGGTACGTAATAAATTCTGAAACACAAAACACTCAAAAGACGCATTTTTCGTAACTTTGTTTTGTATTCCAATGTTTTATTATTATTCTGTTTGTCCATATAGGGTGTTTTCCATGCTTTCATACCTAAAAAGCTCAAAAAGACCCAAAAATATGTGCTTTTCGTAATATTGTTATTATTTTTTTTCCATATAGAGTGTTATTCACGCATTTTTGCGTTTCTTTTTTTTTCATTCTTAAGCTTAAAACAATAAAATAAGACGTTTGTGGATGTATCGTTTTATTTCACGATTTTTTTTCTTTTTTTAGCTTTTTGGTACCTAAGACTCTCAAAAGCACTTGAAATATTCATTTCTGATGTTGTCGTTTTGTTTCCCAATATAGGGTGCTTTTCGTGCATTTTTACGTTTTCGTGCCTAACATTATGAAAAACACTCAGACTACAAGTTTTTAGTAATGTTTTTTTTTTCTACATATAGAATGGTATTCACCCATTTTTGCGTTTTGGTACCTAAGAAGCTCAAAAACAATTATTATGCACAAGTCTCATGATGTCCTTTTGTTTCCTCATATAGAGTGGTTTGCATGCATTTTCGCGTTTTAATACACGTTTTTGGTAGCTTTGTTATGTTTAAATGGTGCGCTTTCCATGCATTTTTAGCGTTTTGTTACTTAACAAGGTGAAAAACACTTAAAACACACGTTTTGTTCTCTTTCTCCATATAAAGTGCTGTTCACTTACTTGTTTTAGCGTTTTGTTACCTGAGAAGCTCAAAAACAATCATTATACACGTTTCTGGAAAAATCGTTTTGTTTCCCATCATGCTTTTCGGCGTTTTTATACGTAAGAAGTGAAAAAAAAATCAAATTTAACGATTTTGGTAATATTATATTATGTTTGTCTAGGAAGGGTATTTATTTTGCATGCATTTGAGTATTTTACTATGAAAGAAGCTTTAAAACACACACACACACAAAAAAAAAAACACGTTTTTGTTAATGATGATTTTTATTCCTAAATAGGTTCTACACTTTTATGGTAATGCAATTTCATTTCCCACCTAGAATGCTTTGCATGCATTTTGTAGTTTTGTTACCTAACTACAAAAAACAGTGAAAATACACGTTTTTCGTAATGTTTTTTTTTTTTTATTTCATATTGAATGGTATTCACACGTTTAAGCATTTTGGTACCTAGGAATTAAAAAAAAACACTTATAATATACGTTTCTGATAACATCATTTTGTTTCATGATATAGGGTAATTTCCAAACATTTTGACGTTTTTTTACCTAACAATGTGAAATACTCTCAAGCTTTTTAGCATTTTGTTGCCTAAAACGCTCATAAACACTCAAAATGTTCAATTCTACAAATCTCGATTCCTTTCCCATATTGGGTGCTTTACAAGCATTTTGGCGTTTTGGTACCTAACAATGTGTCATACTTTAAAAGTACCCGGTTTTTTTTTTCGTAATGTTGTTTTCCTTCTCCATAATGAGTGCTTTTCATGCTTTTTTCGCGTTTTGGTACCCAAGAAGCTCAAAAAGACTCGCAATACATGTTTCTCGTAATATTTTTTCGTTTCTCCATAATTACAAAGTCATTTTTATGTACTTTTGTGTTTTTCTATGTAACGAGGTCAAAAACTCTCAAAATCACTTGGTTTTGTTAATATTATTATTTTCTTTTTTTTTTCCATTAAGGGTGTTTTTAATGCGTTTTAGAGCTTTGCTATGTAAGAAGAAGAAAACACTCAAAAGATATGTTTTGGGTAATATTGTTTTTCATAACCACATTGAGTGCTTTCCGTGCTTTTTTTTAACGTTTTGGTGCCCATTATGCACAAATACACTAGAGAGACGATTCTTGCAATGTTATTTTGTTTCCCCATATGAGGGGGCCTTTCCATGCATTTTGGTGCTTTGCTATCTAACAATATGAAAACATTATAATATCATATTTTTAGCAATGCTTATTTGTTTCACCATATAGAGTGTTTTTTTCTTTCGTTTTGGTTCCTAAGAAGCTCAAAAACACTTATAAGTTTAAAACCAGACGAAATACTTTTTTTTTTTTTATAATGTTATTCTGTCTTTTCATAAAAGGTGTTTTGCATGCGTTTCAGTGTTTTGGTATGCATGAAATAGAAAAACACTAATAGAACACATTTTTTGTTGTTTAGTATTCCCATATAGGATGATTTCCATGCTATATAGTGTTTGGTGTCTATCAGGCTTAAAAGAAACGTTCCTCGTAATTTCGTTTTGTTTTCCCATATAGGAGGCTTTGCATATATTTTTTGGATTTTTTGTAACTAACAATGTGAAAAACACTATATATATATATATATATATATATATATATATATATATATATATATATATATATATATATATATATATATATATATATATATATATATATATATATATATATATATATATACATGATTTTGGTAAGTTGTTCTCTATCTCCATATAGAGTTGTATTCATGCGACAGACAAAACACTGAAAATACTCGTTTTTAGTAATGTTACTGTCTCCATAAAAGGTGTTTTGCGTGCGTTTTAGCATTTTGTATGTAGCACAAAAAGATTTCAAAAGACTCGTTTTGTTTTCCCGTATAGGGTGCTTTCCTACTTTTTTTTTTTTTTAGCTTTTTGTTGTCTAACATGCACAAAAATACTCAAAAGATACGTTTCTTTTAATGTCGTTTCTTTTCCCATATAGGGTACATTACATTTTGGTACTTAACAGTGTAAAAAAAAAAAAAACATTCAAAATACACGTTTTGGGTAATATTGTTGTTTCTCCGCATGGAGTGTTATTCAGCGCTTTTTTGCCTTTGGGTACCTAAGAAGCTCAAAAACACTGCTAAAACACGTTTTTCGTAATTTCCTTTCGTTTTCCTATATAGGCTACTTTGCATTCATTTTGGCGTGTATGTACGTAACGAGCTGAAAAACACTCAAAATATTTGTTTTTGATAATGTTACTCTGTAACTCAGTAAAGGAAGTTTTGCATCCGTTTTAGCGTTTTTTTACGTAAGTACTTCAAAACACTCAAAAAGAACGGTTTTGGTAATGTTATTTTGGTTTCCCATGTCGGGTATTTTCGATACATTTTAGCGTTTTGTTGTCAAACATGCACAACAACACTCATAAGATACGTTTCCTGCAATGTTATTTTATTTCATCGTAGAAGTTACTTTGCATGCATTTTGGCGTTTCGTTATCTAACGGTCTGAAAACACAGAAAATACATATTGTCTTTCTATATGAGGTGCTATTCATGCGTTTCAGCGTTTTGGTACGTAAGAAGCTCAAAACACTCAAAATACACGTCTCTCGTAATGTTCTTTAGTTTCCAGATGTAGTGTACTTTCATACATATTTTGTGGTTTTGTACGTAACAAGATGAAAACACTGAAATGGATGTTTTTTGTTAAAGTTATTATTGTTTCTCCATAAAAAAAAAGCTGTTTTGCTTTTCGGTACGTAACTAGCTAAAAAGAAAAAAAAATCTCTCAAAAGAAGTTTTGTTTTTCTTTTTTCTTTTTCTTTTTTTTTTTTTTTGCAAATACAGTGTTTCCCATGCTTTTTAGTGTTCTCGTGCCTTGAAAGGACACCCAAAAGTCATGTTTCTCTAAATGAAATTTCAGTTCACAATTGAGGGTGCTTTGTTTGCATTTTGGGGTTTCGGTACCTAAGAATGTGAAAAAAAATCCCTCAAAATATAGGTTTTTGATAATGTTGTTCTCTTTCCGAGAAAGTGCTATTCATGCGTTTCAGCGTTTTGGTATTTCAAGTTTTCCAGAATTCCAGATTTCAAGAATCAAGTTTTCCAGAAACATGTTTTTTGAATGTTTTGAACGTGTTAAGCAAAATAACGTTTAAAAAAAAAAATCAACATATATGGGAAAACAAAAGAACTTCATGAATTAGATGTCTTCTAAACTTTCTTGAGCTCCTTACATACTAAATCACTTAAACGCATGCAAAACAACCTTATTGGAGAAACAGAATAATAAGTATATTTCACATTGTTAGGTACCAAAACGGCAAAAAGCATGCAATAAAGCCTACTTGAGGAAAGGAATCAAATTTTCCAGAAACATGTCTTTTGAATATTTTCAGCGTGTTAAGCAACAAAACGTAAAAAAAAAAAAGAGAAAAATGAAAATCAACCTATATGAGAGAACAAAACTTTTACAAAAAAGACCTTTAAAACGTTTTTGAGCTTCTTACATACTAAATCACTTAAACGCATGCAAAACAACCTTCTTGTAGAAACAGAATAATATTGCAAAACAAAAGTATTTACAGCATTGAAATGCATGCAAAAAACCCTATATGGGGAAACGAGAGAACATTACCAGAGACGTGTATTATAAGCGTTACTAAAATTCTAAAACACATGAATAGTATTTTATATGGAAAACCAGAACATTAATGAAAATGTGTATTTTGAATGTTTTTACATTGTTAGTTACCAAAACGCGAAAATACATATAAAACCTCCAATATGAGGAAGCGTAACGACATTACCAAAAACGTGTCTTTTCAGTGTTTTTGAGCGTGTACGACACGAAAACGTTTTTTAACGTTTTCGTGTCGTACACGCTCAAAAACACTGAAAAGACACGTTTTTAGTAATGTCGTTACGCTTCCTCATATTGGAGGCTTTACATGCATGGAGTTCATCTTGTATGCCAATACAAAAGAAAATTACGAAAAACGTGTCCTTTGGGTGTTTTCGATCTTCTAACGTACCAAAACAATAAAACGCATGCAAAACACACTTTATGGAGAACGATAATAACATTCCCCCCAAAAAAGCTTGTTACGTTCAAAAACGTCAAAAGCATGGAAAGTACCTTATATGAGGAAACGAAAAGACATTACGAGAAACGTGTATCTATGAATGTTTTTCTGCATCTTAGGTACAAAAACTTGAAATAGATTGAATAGCACTCTATATGTATGCAAATGCATGCACGCAAAATGAATGAATAGCACAATATATGTGGAAAGAAAAAGGCGTTTCCACAAACGTGACTTTTTAGTTTTTTTGAGGGTATTATCCAAAAAAAAAAAAAAAACGCTAAAGAACATATAAAGCATTCTATATACGAAGATAAAACATTATGAAAAACGTGTTTTTTGAGTGTTTTGAACTACTTACGTAACAAAACATTAAAACGCATGCTGTTTATGAAAAAAAAAAAAAAAATTTCATTGTTTATGAGCTTGTTACGTACAGTAATATCAAAAAGCATGGAAAGTACCTTATATGACGAAACGAAAAGACATCACGAGAAAAGTACCTTATATTATGAGTGTTTTTGAACATATTAGGTAAAAAAAAAACTCGAAAGCGTTGGAATAGAAATCTATATGGAAAATAGAACAGCATACCACAAAACATTTTAAAGTATTTCATATTCTTATGTACTAAAATGACAAAATGTACGTAAATCACCCAATATTGGTAAAATAAACAAGACTTAGAAATATGTCTTGAGTTTTTATGAGCGTGTTAGGCACTAAAAAATTTGATAAGCAAGGAAAGCACCCTATGTAAGACAGCAAAACAACATTACCAAAGACGTTTCTTTTCAGTGTTTTTAAACTACCTATGTACGAAAACTCTAAAACGCCTCAAAAACCACGCTTTATGTAGAAAGAAAATAACATTACCAAATATAAGTATTTTGATTGTTTGGAGTTTGTTACGTATAAAGAGGGTAAAATCCGTGCACAGTACCCTAAATGAGGAAACGAAAAGCTATTACAAGAAACCTGTATTATTAGTGTTTTTGAGCTTCTTAAGTACCAAAACAATGAAACGCATAAATAACACTCTATATGAGAAACAGAACAACATTACCAAAAAAATGTAATTTGAGTGTATTCCACATTGTTAGCTACTAAAACACAAAAAATACTAGCAAAGCACCTAGTACGTGGAAAGGAGGGGAGATTTCCATGAACGTGTCTTTTGAGTGTTTATGAGAGTACTAACCACCAAAACACTAAAAAGCATGAAAATCATCGTATGTGAGAAAATAAAATAACTACCAAAAACGTCTCTTTTTAGTGTTTTTGAGCTGTTGGGGTACTAAAACGCTAAAATGCATGCAAAACTCTTTTTATGGAGAAACAGAAAAACATTACCGAAAACAAGTATTTTGAGTATTTCGGATCTTGGTACGTAGAAAAACGGCAAAATGCATGGAAAGTACCTTGTATGGAGAAATAAAAATACATTACGAGAAATATGTATTAAAAGTGTTTTTGAGCTAGTTAGGTAGGAAAAAGATGAAACGCATAAAGAATTTTCTATATGGAGAAACGGAACATTCTCACTTTATTAGGTACCAAAACGACAAAAACTCTTACTTATATGGGAAAACGAAGCGACATTAAAAGAAACGTGTCTCTTGAGTGTTTTTTGAGAGTCTTAGGCACAAAAAGAGCTAAGAAACCTGGAATTTACTCTATGTGGCGATACAAACCATACGAAAAAATACGAATACGAAGATTCGAAAAAAAATTTGTCTTTTTAGTCTTTCTGGACTTCATAAGTACCAAAACGCTAAAAAATGCACGCAAAACATACTTTATGGAGAAACAGAGTGGCATTATCATAAAAGAAATATTGTTTTTGTGCTTATTACGTAGAAAAACCTATATGGGGAAACGAAAAGTCGTTACGAGAAACACTTATTTCTCGTATGTGTATTTTTAAGTTTCTTAAGTAACAAAACACTAAAAGCCATGAATAGCACTCTTTATGGAAAAAAAAAAAAATAGAACATTACCAGAAACGTGTATTTTTAATGTATTTCTTATCGTTAGGTAACAAAACATAAATAAAAAAGCATGGAAAAGCATCCTCAATAAAGAAAGAAAACTAGATTTCAAAAATCGTGTCTTTTGAGTGTTTATGAAGAAAAAGCACCCTCTATGAGGAAAAAATACAAAAAAAGTGACTTTTGCGTGTTTTCAACTACTTACATAGGAAAACGATAAAACACATGCAAAACACGGTATATGGAGTAACGCAATAACATTAGCAAATAAAAGTGTTTTGAATCTTTTCAGCTTGTTACGTACAAAAACTTACAAAAACGTACTGCTATATAAGGAAACGAAAAAGACTTTACGAGAAACGAGATTTTTGAGCGTTTTTGAGTTATCAAAACATGACGTGCTTTTTCTTCATAAACACTCAAAAGACACGATTCTTGAAATCTAGTTTTCTTTCCTTATTGAGGATGCTTTTGCATGCTTTTTGACGAAAATCAATGATTTTGAGTGTTTCTGAGATTCTTACGAAAATAAACACCAAAATGCATAGAAAGTACTCTAGATGGGGCAACAAAAACACATTACGAGAAACATGTATTATGTTTGTTTTAGAGCTTCTTAGGTATCAAAAGGTTAAAACGCATAAATAACTATAACTATAAGTAGAAACAGAACGGCATGACCAAAATGTGTATTTTTTTTTCTTCTTATTTTAGGGTACCAAAAAGCAAAAAAATGCATGAAAAGTCTCCTATCTGGTTAAACAATACGGCATTACCAGAAACGTCTTTTGATTGTTTTTGAGCCTGTTACGCAGCAAAACGATATATGGGAATACAAGATAACATTACGAAAAACGTGTATTTTCAGTGCTGTTGAACTTCATATGTAGCAAAAAGATATAACGCATGCAAAACACACTCTATGCAAAAAAAAAAATGAATATAATTACTATTTTCGAGTGTTTTTAAGGTTGTTACGTAGAAAAACGGGAAAAAAGCATGTAAATTACTCTATATGGGGAAACGAAAAGGAATTATCAGAAACATGTAGGTATAATATTATTGTATGTATTTTATATTATGTAGGTATTTTGACCTTTTATGGTACCAAATCCCGAAAATGCGTTAATATCACTATTTCGAGAAACAAAACAATATTACGAAAAAGATGTAATTTCAGTGTTTTTCACATCGATTGGTAGCATTATGCCAAAATGCATGTAAAGCAACCTATATCTGTGAAAGAAACGCACTTTCCAGAAACGTGTCTTTTAAGTGCGTGCGTGTTAGGCACCAAAACTCTAAAAAGCATGGAAAGCACCCTATATTGGGATAACAAAACAACTTTATAAAAAACGTGTCTTTTAATTGCTTCTGAGCTACTTACGTATCAGAACGTTAAAACGCATGCAAAACACCTTCATGTTGAAAAAAAAAAATAACCTAACCAAAAATAAGTATTTTGTGTTTCCTTAAACTTGTTACGTATAAAAACGCCAAAATGCATACAAAGTACACTATATGGGGACATCAAAAGACATTACGGTTGACGTGTATTTGAGTGTTTTTGAGCTTCTTACATACTAAAGCACTAAACACATGAATAGCACTAAGTATGGAAAAACAGAACAACTTACCCAAAAATGTATTTTTGGAGTGTGTTTCAGTGTTAGGTACCAAAACGTCAAAATGCTTGGAAACTACCCTATATGATGAAACAAAACGATATTATCGGAAAGTGACTGTTTTTAAGATTCTTAGGTACCGAAATGCTAAAACGTGTGAATAACATTCAATATGGAAAAATATTACGAAGAAAGTTTATTTTCACTTTTTTTTTTTTGTTAGGTACCAAAACGACAAAATGCATGGAAAGCACTCTATGTGGGGAGATGAAATGGCATTACCAGAAAAGTGTGCAACCTATTCGGGAATACAAATGAACATTAACAAAATCGTGTTTTTTGTGTGTTTTCAATCTTCTTTCATAACAAGATGCTCAAATGCATGCAAAATACCCTTCATGAACAAACGTAATAACATTACCAAAGTCTTGAATTTTTAATATTTTGAACTTCTTACGCATAAAAACGCCAAAATGCATGTAAAGCTCCCTATAATGGGAAACAAAACGATTTTACCAGAAACGAGTATAATGATTGTTTTGAGCTTCTCAGGTAGGAAAATGCTAAAACAAGTGAACAGCACTTTATATGAAGAAAAAAACAATAATACCAAAAACGTGGATTTTAAGTGTTTTTTTTCACCTTATGCATGCAAGGCACGTCATTTGAAGAAAGAGAACAAAGTTACCAAAAACGTATATTTTAAGTGTGAGCTCGTTAGATATCAAAACGCGAATATGCATGCAAACGAGGAAATGAAAAGACATTATGAAAATTGTGTATAAGTATTTTTGAGCTTCTTAGGTACTAAAAAGCAAAAAATGCGTTAATAGCACTCTATATGGAGAAACAGAAAATTATTACTGAAAACGTGTATTTTGAATGTTTTTTTTTCCACAATGTTAGGTACCAAAACGTGAAAATACTTGAAAAGTACTCTATATTGAGAAACTATCGACATTATCAAAAAAAAAAACAAATTTTAAGAGCTTTTCAGCGTGTTAGGTACCAAAACGCTAGGAAAAAAAAAAAGAAACGTGAAATAAAACGATACTTCTAGAAATTTCAGTTTTCATTATTTTTAAGCTTCTTAGGTACCAATAAAAAAAACGCAAAAGCGCCTGAATAACATTATATATGGAAAAGAAAAAAAAAACATAGCATTACAAAAAAAAAAGCGTATTTTGAGTCTTTTTGAACTTCTTAGTTATCAAAACCTTAAAAGCATGCCAAACACCCTATATTGACAAATATAATAACATTAACAAAAAAAATGTATTTTGAGAAATTTTGAAACTTGTTAGATACAAAAATGGGAAAATGAATACAAAATACCCAATATGGTAGAACAAAACTTAATTACCAGAAAAAGTTTCTTATGAGTGTTTTTCACCAGAGGTAAGAAACCGTTAAAACGCGTGAATAATACTCTATATGCATAAAAAGAACAATATTACCAAAAACGTATTTTTTTTTTTGTCTTTTTTCATAAAACGCCAAAATGTATGCAAAGAACTTTTTTCATCGTATTAGACACCAAAACGCTAAAAAGTATGGAAATAACCCCCCTCAAAAGTGTCTTTAAAGAAAAAAAAACTTGTCTTTTGAGTGTTTTTGAGCTACTTACGAAAATAAAAAAAATGCATACAAACACCATTTATTAAGAAACAGAATAACCTCACCAAAAACATTTTTTTTCATTGTTTTTTTTTTTTTTTTTTTTTTACGCACGAAACGATAGTACAATATTACAAGTGTTCCTGAGCTTCTTAGGTACAAAACGCTGGAAGAGCATTTTACATGGAGAAACAGAACAACATTCCTAAAAATGTCTATTTTGAGTGTTCTTACAATGTTACGTACCAGAACGCCCAAATGCATGGAAAGCACCGTATATGGGGAAACGAAAGGATATTACGAGAAGCATGTATTGTGTTTCTGAGCTTCTTAACTATCAAAACTCTAAAATGCGTCAATACTACGCTATATGGGGCAACAAAACAACCTTTTTTCTCACAATCTTAAGTACCAAAGCGCCACGGTGAAATGCCACGGTGTGGATGTTATTCTTTTATGATTGCTTTTGCTTGTTGTTGTTGTTGTTGTTGTTGTTGTTTGGTCTTATTGCATGTTTGTACTCTTTATTTTTCCTGCTAATGTGATTGTAAGTGTTTTTTTGTTGTTGTTTGTTTGTTTGTTTTGTTGTTGTTGTTCTTGTTATTGTTGTTGCTCTTGTTGTTGTCGTTCCTGGTTATTTAGAAAATATAGATGTAAATGCCAATGACACCGTGCAGAGCATAAAGAATAAAAAACAAGGTCTCCATCGTTACAAATACTGAACTATTAAAACTTACAGCTTACAAGATACGACGCGGAAATAAAAGGACACAAACCAGCTACACTACAATGATGGTGCCGATGACGATGATGACGGTAATAATAATAATTTTAATGATAATAATAATAATAATAACAATAATAATAATAATAATAATAATAATAATAAATAATATATAATAATAAAAATAATAATAATGATAATGATAATAATAATAATAATAATAATAATAATAATAATAATAATAATAGTAATAATAACAACAACAACATTACCATTTCAGCACGTATCGCCTCACGCGGGGAGCAGGGGTGGGAGGGGCACAGGTCTTTCTTCTTTTTCATGCAGTATTCTTTTTTATACCTATTTAGCATAACCACACTTCCAGCCTCCGCTGGTCCCCCCTACCCTCTCTCTCTTAATCCTTCCCGACGCCGCTCTTCCTCCCAGTCGGAAGCTTTCATCCTGCTGATAGGTAGTAAAGCCTGTGTGAAGAAGTGAGTGCTTCACCAACTTTTTTCAGTGACATAATTTGATTGATGTCTATGTTGAGAGTGGACGTGAATTACGAATAAAGCAATCCGTGGTTCTCTGGGCTGAGTCATTCTCGTGCTGCAGGATGGACAGGTGTAATGGTGTGTTGTTGTTATTGTTGTTGTTGTCGGTGGTGGTGGTGGTGGTGCAGCACAGGGGAGGGTTCCAGAAGGCTGCTCCATAACCAAGGAATTCCTGCCTCTGTAAAGTTCTCTGATCTTACCTACTGCTATTTGTACTCCACGACATACTCCCACAAGTCAACAGTTATCTAATTATCACTGTGGGATGAACGTTCACATTAGAATGAGCAGCAGTTTTTCTTATTGAACTTTTGGTGCTGCATGAACACAGGAACGGAAATGATGTGATCAAATATATCTTGTTTACCGTTGGGGTTTCATGGCGTAGTGACAGTCTTGGGAACCCAGTGTGTGTGGGATGCCAGCGGTCATATCCCATACAAAATACAATAAATAAATAACGTCATGAAAATAATTGACATCATAATTCTTTAATACGTACTGGCGTGAACATAAGGTGGTTAAATAGAGCAACTTTACAAAAAAGATGGGGAAGATGGGGAAATAGACCAACTTTAAAAAAAAGAAAAAGGGCCCTCGTGGCCCAGTGGGTAGAGTGATGCACTTTGAGTTTGGCGTGAGGGAAGTGAGGGGCGCGTAGGTTCGAACCCCCCTCTCGGAACTCACAAAAACCTTGAAAGAGCATCCCTCCATCACCATGTGTGATGGAACTGCCCACGGGGAGGAGGGGAGGTGAGTGCGCAGCACCTCCCTACCCCTCCCCAGGGGAGGAAGGCACCGCCTTACCGGCCCCCGGGAGAGCAAGGGAGGTGAGTGCACAGCGCTTCCCTTCTCTCCCCTACCTAACCCTGGCAAGTCTACGGACTACCAGGCAAAAAAATAATAATAATAAAAAAAAAAAATATATATATATATATATATATATATATATATATATATATATATATATATATATATATATATATATATATATAAAATAAAGGTAAGTGCATAGCACTTCTCTTCTCTCCACCTAACAGGAAAAAAAAAATAAAAATATAAAGGTGAGTGCATAGCACTTCCCTTCTCTTCCAACCTACCAGGCAAAAGATAGAAAAAAATAAATAAATAAAGAATTAAGGTGAGTGCATAGCACTTCCCTTGTCTCCTAACCTACCACGCAAAAAAAAAAATAAAATAAAATAAATAAAATAAATAAATAAATAAAGATAAATAAATAAATAAAAATAAATAAAAACCTCCTTACCACCTCGGACCTCGGGAGAGCAAGGGAGGTGAGTGCACAGCACTTCCCTTCTCTCCCCAAGTCTAAGGACTGCCAGACCAAAAAGAATAAAATATATATAGGTATAAAAAATAATAAAAGTAATAAAAAAAATATAAATGAAAAAATAAGTAAATAAAACAAAAACAATAAAACTCCTACTCCCCCCTCAATAAAACTGACTGAGTCTGGCAATCAACAATAAATAATAAAAATAAAACAACACCAACTGACTGACCCTGACAACCCCAAAGACCACCACCCACCTGGGAAGCACGGGAGGTGAGTGTGCAGCACCTCCCTACCCTTCCCAGTCTCCCAGTTTGACTTTGACCACCAATCTGACTCATCCTACCAACTCCAAAGAGCAACTCCAACTGTACAGACCACCACCACCACCACCCTTCTGATCTCGGCAAGGTGAGTGCGTAGCACTTCCCTGGACTGACCCTGACTGACTGACCCTGGCAACTCCAAAAACAACCAACCTGACTGACTTACAGATATGTAATCACCTAACTGACTGGCCCTGGGGAGCATGGGAGGTGAGTGTGCAGCACCTCCCTACACTTCCCAGTCTCCCAGTTTGACCTGACTCATCCTGGCAACTTCAAAGAACAACTCCAAATGTACAGACCAACAGTACCTCCTACTCTGTGTCCCACTCTGACCCTGATCCATACATCCCTACATCCTACCCTGTCCTGGCTAGGTGAGTGCGTAGCACTTCCCTACCACCTGCCTTACTGACCCTGGCAACCATAAAAACAACCAACCTGACTGACCTACAAATCTTACTGTAATCTGGCAACAGACCACCAAACTGACTGACTCTGGGGAGCATGGGAGGTGAGTGTGCAGCACCTCCCTACCCTTCCCAGTCTCCCAGTTTGGCTTTGACCACCAATGTGACTCATCCTACCAACTCCAAATGTACAGACCACCACCACCACCCCTCTGATCTTGGCAAGGTGAGTGCGTAGCACTTCCCTTGACTGACTGGGCCTGACTGACTGACCCCGGCAACTCCAAAAACAACCAATCTGACAAATGTTACAAATGTAACCTGGGGAGCATGGGAGGTGAGTGTGCAGCACCTCCCTACCCTTCCCTACTCTTCCCAAAATAAATGAAAAATAAAAAATAAATAAAAACAAAAATAAATAAAGTAAAAACAATAAAACTCCTACTTCCCCCTCAATAAAATGACTGAGTCTGGCAATCAACAATAAATAATAAAAATAAAACAATACCAACCTGACTGACCCTGACAACTCCAAAGACCACCACCCCACCTGGGAAGCACGGGAGGTGAGTGTGCAGCACCTCCCTACACTTCCCAGTCTCCCAGTTTGACTTTTACCACCAATGTGACTCATCCTACCAACTCCAAATGTACACACCACCATCACCACCACCCCTCTGATCTTGGCAAGGTGAGTGCGTTGCACTACCCTTGACTGACTGGGCCTGACTGACTGATCCCGGCAACTCCAAAAACAACCAACCTGACTGATGTTACAAATGTAACCTGGGGAGCATGGGAGGTGAGTGTGCAGCACCTCCCTACCCTTCCCAGTCTTCCACCAACCTGACTTGAATTATGACTGGGGAGCAAGGTGAGTGCAGTACCTCCTACTATCCCCACTCTGAACACCCTATCACCAACCAATTCAGACCACCAAACTGTCTTAGACAAACTGTTCTTAGAAGAAGAAGAACAGAAAGCAACGCCATCAGAGGAAGAAGAAGCAGCAGCAGCAGCATTACCGCCATCAGAGGAAGAAAACAAGAAAAAGAAGCAAAGAAAAAGAATTACCACCACTGTTATCGGAGGAAGAAACAGCAGCGTCACCGCCATCAGAGGAAGAAACATATATATGTAAACTACGACTGGTCAAACTTTCTGTGGCACCAGGCTAAGTTCGACCTGTGATGGGTTGTGTTTAGAGAGGGAAAAAAAGTTCCAGGGGTTCATGAAAGGAAAGTACACTAACTCAGTTAGGGGACTGACTGTGAAAGTGCCAGGCAAGGCTGCTGCTTCAGACAGCCACACTTCAACCTCAACTATGCATGCGAAAATGTTGCTGTATTCCTACTCCTATTCCTTATTTTTTTATCTTCTGCAGAATACTGTCTTATTACTCCGTCCAAAGGCGGCAGTTCTTGTATAAGACTTGCAAACCTGTGTCCACTCATCCCAACTATCCAGAAATTTATCTAATCTTCTAAAGGTCTGGCATCACGTGTTCAAGAGATTTATGTGTATTTTTTATTTTTTTATGGTGGTGGTGGTGGTGGTGAAGGTGTAAATCTAGAATGAGAGTGAACGTCTTTGTGTTTCCTCCACCGGGACGAAGAAAGAGAACAGGGATTCCTCATACTCCAGGAATTGCCTTTGTTTCCAGAAAGCAATGAAAAGTAAAGAAAAATTGTTATTTGCTAGTTTTATTGGAATTTTTCATACTTGCGAGTATATTTCACTCTTATAATGAACGTACAAACTACAGGAGGAAACCAAAATAATGCCAAAAATGGAAGCATGGATTAAAGGATGCCAAATGTATAAAGACATTAATGGTTTTAAATACCGAAGGAAAGACGGTAATTGTATTTCTTGCTACACATTTATATTTAACAAGTGAAGACAGACGTAGGTTGAAAACCAGCCCGGGAAGGAATGTCTGGCGCGTGGTGTTCCTCAAGGCGTATTGCCTCGCCGGCACAACAATACATAAAGGACTGAGATGTGAATTAACACTGAAAGAACACTGGCCAGTGAGGTGCTCCTGCAGGGCCGATGTTGACAGGTGTTTGTCCAGGATGCCTCGTGTTACTTCTCACCGCGTGTTTTATCTGTTAGAGATTATTACACTAAATATGCTGCTGCTGCTGCTGTTGCTGCTGCTGCAGGTGCTGCTGGTGCTGCTGCTGCTGTTGCCGTCGCTGATCTTGCTGCTCTTGTTAGTATTGCTGCTTTTACTTCCTTCAACAATAACAACCAGAAAAACTGCTTCTGCTGCTGCTGCTGCTGCTACTACTACTACTACTACTACTACTACTACTACTACTACTACTACTACTACTACTACTACTACTACTATTACTACTGCTGGTGCTGCTGCTGCTACTGCTGCTGCTGCTGCTGCCGCTGCCGCTGTTGCTGTTGCTAATGTTTTTGTTGATGCTGCTGTTACTGCTGCTGCTGGTGCTGTTGCTGCTGCCGCTGCTACTGCTGATGCTGCTGCTGGTGCTGTTGCTGGTACTGCTGCGGCTGCTGCTGCTGTTGCTGCTGCTGCTGCTGCTAAACTTTACAAAAGTCACCACTGCTGTTTTTGCCGTCGTTCGTGCTGTGCCTCTAATCGTCGTCGTCCTCGTTCTCATCGTCGTCGTCGTAACAGTAGCATCGCCTGTCAGAGTAAAAAGACTATATATATATATATATATATATATATATATATATATATATATATATATATATATATATATATATATATATATATATATATATATATATATATATATATATATATATATATATATATATATAGGTACTAGTAGTTGATAACTTTGTGATATATAAATGTTGTATAGCAACGCGTTTCACGAGTTTCCAGTTACAATTAGGATCATTTACTTTATTTCAACTTATATTCAATTCCTTTATAGTGTATGGCGGTAATACATAACTTCAAAACAATGTTATCCAAGAATACTCTTGAAATTTAGAGCTCATTTCGCACTATTTTTCTGTTACAGTTTTGTGTACATGCATTTTTTTTTTTTTATCATAGGAAATGGAAATTTCTCTGCTAATATAAATATTACATATTACAAACATTAAAACGTGCACAACACCCACGACTCTGGGTATTGCAAATGTTTAATTTTTTTTTGTACTTACAAGCGCATTTATAGTAATGTGATAAATAATTAAACTGCTGGTAATTATATATATATATATATATATATATATATATATATATATATATATATATATATATATATATATATATATATATATATATATATATATATATATATATATATATATATATATATATATATATATATATATATATATATATATATATATATATATATATATATATATATATATATATATATATATATATATATATATATATATATATATATATATATATATATATATATATATATATATATATATATATATATATATATATATATATATATATATATATATATATATATATATATATATATTCAACGGTATTGCAGAATGCTCAAGCCTATAGTTTATAGACATAATGATTTTATCTCATCATCCTGTTGCCAGTTGCATCACACACTCAAAGACGATATCCAAGATTCCTGGTCAGAGCTCCAGTGTCATCTACTTTCAGACTCCCCAAGATTTAGTGAATACCTCGAGTACTGACATGTCACGATCACACGTGGATATGGATACTTGGGCAGTGTGTGAGCTTTCAGTGCCTTCATGGGAGATCATATATAAGAGAGAGAGAGAGAGAGAGAGAGAGAGAGAGAGAGAGAGAGAGAGAGAGAGAGAGAGAGAGAGAGAGAGAGAGAGAGAGAGAGAGAGAGAGAGAGAGAGAGAGAGAGAGAGAGAGAGAGAGAGAGAGAGAGAGAGAGCACTGCTAATAATTAGTTGGGTAACGCACAACATGCCTGGCGTCAGCGGGGATCAGGTGCCAGAACAGGAGAGAGTGGGAGGCTGGGAGTAGTTTCCTTTGCAAGAAGACATTCTGATACACGTAAAGAATTGCAGGTTTAGGTATTTATAGAAAGTGCAGTCGTTATCTCCTCGTTATCTCTACTTTGCCGTGGAAATCTCTCTCTCTCTCTCTCTCTCTCTCTCTCTCTCTCTCTCTCTCTCTCTCTCTCTCTCTCTCTCTCTCTCTCTCTCCTCTCTCTCTCTCTCTCTCTCTCTCTCTCTCTCTCTCTCTCTCTCTCTCTCTCTCTCTCTCTGTACCTGCCTTGGACAGTAAGCAATTAGTTGTTCTAGTGGCGGTGTTCCTGAAATAGAAATACTGAAAAGCCCACTCCATCTTTTAATACCCAATTAGCGTGGCTTCCTGATGGGAGGTACGGTAGAGCACGCTTTCGTTTGTAAGCCAAGGGAAAGTAAGCGTCTTTCCTCCTCAGACCCTCACTAGCGCCAGGATTAGCTGTGTGCCGGGGAGTGCTGGTGAGCCGTGAGTAATGTTCACTCTTAGATACACGTGCAATGTAATGTATCTCCCTGTCATTATTTTTGTTTATTATTTATTATTATTTATTATGTTTATTATATTGATACTTGTTTTTGTCTTTTTCCTTCTTTCCTTCCTTCCTTCCTTCCTTCCTTACTTCCTTCCTTCCTTCCTTCTTTCCTTCCTTCCTTCCTGCCTCCCTGAGTGCCTGCCTGCCTGCCTTCCGTTACCCATATATTCCTGTTTTTTCATTTTATCCTTCCTTCTCTCTGCTATATATATATAATATATATATATATATAATATATATATATATATATATATATATATATATATATATATATATATATATATATATATATATATGTATATATATATATATATATATATATATATATATATATATATATATATATATATATATATATATATATATATATATACTATATATATATATATATATATATATATATATATATATATATATATATATATATATATATATATATGTTACAGTCAATACCTGAATCCAGACAATTTGTAAAGTGACTTATTTTTTCAGGCAATTTGTGAACTGCCTGTTAAGGTTAGGTTAGGTTAGGTTAGGTTAGGTTAGGTTAGGTTAGGTTAGGTTAGGTTAGGTTATAACCTAACCTAACCTAACCTAACCTAACCTAACCTAACCTAACCTAACCTAACCTAACCTAACCTAACCTAAACCTAACCACCTAACCAGGCAGTTCACAAATTGCCTGAAAAAATAAGTCACTTTACAAATTGTCTGGATTCAGGTATTGACTGTAACATATATCATATATATATATATTCTCTCTCTCTCTCTCTCTCTCTCTCTCTCTCTCTCTCTCTCTCTCTCTCTCGGGAGTTCGTTGATGAATTGGCATGTTCTCATGACTCTCTACCAGTATTTATTGGTGTTTCATCTTTTTTCTATCCTGCATGAGGTCTGCTCCCGGGAATTAGGAATGGTAGTTGTACGGTGATAAATAATATTTCAGTGCGACCTTTGCAATGTGTTCCTATATCTATGAAAGCTTTCGTTACTGTGGAGTGTGGCTCGAATATTATTATTGTTTTTTTTTTAATATAAATATTTTCGTTATATTTGTCCAGCACATATTTGTTTATGCGCTAAGAAAGAAAGTGACCATTTAAATCCCGAAGTTTAATTTCATTTGTATAAAGAAGTTTAAATTAGAGAGCGAAATGAAGAAGGACTCCTTAACGTGTGGGAAGTGCCTGCCAACCTACTATGGAGGGTGTGCTGCGTAAATCATGATTGTATAGGAGCGTGATGTAACCTGTTCACACTGATACCACTTACAGACAAGCCTTCAAGTACCTTGGTATTTCGTAGTAGTGGTTTAAATAATGTTTTGACTTGTTTAGATAATCATCAGAGAGAGAGAGGAGAGAGAGAGAGAGAGAGAGAGAGAGAGAGAGAGAGAGTGAGAGAGAGAGGAGAGAGAGAGAGAGAGAGAGAGAGAGAGAGAGGGGGGGGGGGAGGGACAGGTAGGCAGGAAGGCAGACGGTCAAACAGACATGCAGGGAGGCAAGCAAACAAGCAAGCAAGCAAGCAAGCAGGCAAGCAAGCAAGCAAGCAGGCAAGCAAGCAAGCAAGCAAGCAAGGAGGCAGACAGACTAACGGGCGGGGAAAGAGGTGGATGGACATACAAAAAAGAAAGAAAGAAAGCAGGCAGACAGACAGGGTGACAGGAAAATAGTCAGGCTAAACTTGAAGAGGATAGGCAGGCAAAGAAGCAGGCAGACAGGCAGGCAGGCAAAAATAGAAGGCAAGGAAGCAGACAGACAGACAGACAAATAGACAGAGGGACAGATGGATGTGCGGGCAGGCACAGACATGGACAAAGTAGTTTTAAATAGCGGCAGGAAACTGGAATATTTCATTCCAATGAATATATTTTCACAATTTTTTTGTAAAATACTTTAATAAATAGTTTATCGTGCCCTGCAGTAAGTACTTAACCAAAAGTCTAACTGAATTAGTCAGTGGGATATTAATACAGCATAATGTTTGCACAATATAAACGTATGCCTCTTCCGTTACTCGTATATTCTTTCGTGATAACAATTACTGTAAGCGAAGAAAATGTTTCTGCCTTCCTAGGGGTATATATGTGAAAGAAGACAGAATGTAAATTTAGTCTATAATGTTCATTGCAACATCTTACAGGGAAAAAAGTCCTTTGAGGATTAACCGAGAATATTTTTCAAAACTATAATTTTTGTATTCCAGTCTTCGTGTGCTTATTTTAATGTATGCATAGAGAAAAGAAGGATACGAAATCATATGTTTTCTATAATGGTGTCATCTTTTTGGTATAAATATTTACTTAGAGATTCAATTGAAACCTAACAATTAGCTGTCATTTTTGCGTTCGTTTTATATATATATATATATATATTATATATATATATATATATATATATATATATATATATATAATATATATATATATATATATATATATATATATATATATAATATATATATATATATATATATATATATATATATATATATATGTGTGTGTGTGTGTGTAATATATATATATATATATATATATATATATATATATATATATATATATATATATATATATATATATAATTATATATATATATATATATATATATATATATATATATATATATATATATATATATATATATATATATATATTTTTTTTTTTTTTTTTTTTTTTTTTGTATGTACGTATATATGAGTGAAGAAAGGAAAGATGCAATTACAAAAAAACTTTCCACGATAATGGGAATATTCACTTGAGGTCTTTTTTAGGTAACAAATATCAGATCTTCTAGTTTATATGTCTATTTATCCTTTGTGTGTTTTACTGTTATGTAGATTAATACTATTTTGCACGTTATGATAAAGTGTCCTTGGAAACTATTACTGTAACACATTTCATTTAGTGTGAATTGGGTTTCTACGTAAAAAAAAAAAAAAAAAAAAAAAAACTCTCCTTCTATAGAGAAATGATATTTATATTTTCTTTGTTCAATTGGTATTGATATTATTTTTAACTCTGATTTCCCGGGAAGCGTTACCACCATGATATTTCTGACCTAACCTAAGGTAACTTTTTAGCGTCATAACCTTTGTTGCAGCTTTATTCAAGTAAAATCAAAGAGAGGAAAGCTTGTATAGTTCTGTGAAGTGTTCTTATTTGTCTCTGTGTGTGTTGATTGTCGCCTTGAAAAGTCAAGGTGACGTGGGCCTTGATGACTAGAGCCGGCGCCCACACTATTTGTCTCCCTTTTTTTAGAGGCTCGTCGTTGTAGATTTCTGAAAATATTAGTTTTCCTCACGTTTTTATTTTCCTTGTCAGCGAAATGGAAAGATAATTTATGATTTTCTTAATCATTTAGTAACGTATTTAATATCTTTGGAGGGATCATTCCCGTAGCGGAGCGAGGGGGCTCTATTTTTGTTAGCGCACATCTGTACACCCCACCGCTCCCGCCTGGCCCTGGAGGGGCACAACGATGATTTGGCCAGGAGCACCTTTTGATGTCCATCGTATAGAAAAGTTTCGATTTCATTTTCGGAAACACTTCTTGGTAACTTTTGAAGGCGTATCTTTGTTATTTTATTTAATTTCTTCGTCAGACTCACCTTTTTTTTGCTGTATTTTGCATATTTCGATTTATCGGCATGTGGGCGAAGGTTTCTGCCTCGCAACTCGCCACAACTATCGCCTCATCACTACAGATCGAGCTCGAGCGCACAAAATGTGCCAATTATTTGCCATAACTCACTTCATATACGGGAAAGGGTTGTGTGAAGAAGGTGTTGTGAGGAGTAAACATAGGAGAAATTAGTTAAATCTAGAAAGGTAGCTAGCTCAGGGAAGGTGAGAAATAGCTTAAGTATTTACCACACAAAATGTAGCAGTATTTTGAATAAAATAGACTTGCTTAGAAGAATAGTGTGTGTAGAGAAATTTGATATCATTGCTTTAACTGAAACTTGGTTAGATATGTGAGGAAAAGTATTTAATCCAGAGGTCAAGATAGATGGTTATACATTGTTCTATAAAGATAGGGAAAACAGGAGAGGAGGAGGCGTCGCGTTATACGTTAGGGACACATTACAGTGTTGTATTAACAGCAGATTTAAAACAGATAGGAAAGCAGTAGTAGTACAGCAATGTACAGTAATGGGAGTAGTGTACAAAGGAAATTAACACCTCACTGTGGCAGGAAATAAATAGAGCAGGCAGGTACAGTCAGGTATGTGTGGTAGGAGATTTTAATTTTAGGAATATCGACTGAAGTCTGATGGTGGGTAAGAAGGAAGCAGAATTTTTTAAGGTAATTCAGGATAATTTTTTAAAACAGGTAGTCGTAGAACCCACAAGGGGGAATAATATTTTAAATTTAATTCTTACTAACAGGGAGGAAGCAGTCACGTAGGTAGAGGTTGAAGGACAGCTAGGTAACATTGACCATAGGGAAATTAGGTACAATTTAAAATGGGAAGAAACTTTTAGAAGCAAAAACACTAGTAAAATACTTGACTTTAGGAGAGCAGAATTTGAGGAATTAAAAAGGTACCTCCAAGGAGTTGACTGGCAACGGATGCAGGGTGAGGTCAGGTCCGGGACGGAGTTGAGAGAGATAAGGCAAGATGTGAGAGGTGAGGTGAGGTGTGAGGGTGTAGGACAAGATGAGGTAAGATGTGTTCCGAAGGGGCGGAGGAGAGAGGGAGAGGGAGATGGGTGTGAGTATGGTGGAATGTCAGGTCATGCTGAAATGAGAGAGGTGAGGTCGAGGCGAGTAGATGAGGGAGTAGAGAGGATGGTAGGGGCCGAAATGAGGGAATTAGGTGAAGTAAATGTAGATGAATTGTATAAATATTTCGTAGATAAAGTTCATACAGGTCAGTTAGCATATATCCCGTATAGGGCAATAAGTTCACAGAAAAATTATCCTAAATGGATGACTGCTAGATTAAAACATTATATAGGGTGGAAGAGAAGTATATATAAGACATTAAGGGCAGGTGAAGAAGTTTTAAGGTCACAATATAATGAATTAGTTAGAACAGTCATGAAGTTAACGAGGAAAGCTAAGGGCAATTATGAATTAAGTGTAGCCAGCCATGTGAAGACGGACCCCAAGGGATTTTATCAGGAATAGAGGACGAAGAATAAGGACACTATAGGTCCATTAAAGGCAGCAGATGGGGAGCTGGTTAGTTCTGGGAAGGAGATTAGTAAAATTCTGAATGAGTATTTTTCATCTGTCTTCACCCAGGAAAACATGCAGGATATGCCAGATAGTGAACAGATGTTTAGAGCAGATGAGAATGAGAAGCTGACAGATATTTCCATAAGTAGAGAGATAGTGGAACAGGAGATAGATAGGCTCAAAAAAGTTCAAGACACCAGGACCAGATGAAATATATCCCAGAGTACTTAATTAATGCAAAGAGGTTATTAGTGAGCTGTTATTCTCTGTCTTTAGGAAATCACTTGAGTCAGGTGAGGTACCAGTAATGTGGAAGCAGGCTAATGTAGTACCCATCTTTAAGAAAGGAGATAAAACTTTAGCGTCTAACTATAGATCTGTCAGCTTAAATTCAGTTATAGGTAAAATATTAGAGTTAATAATAGCGAGGAACATTAGGGAACATTTAGACAAACATAACTTGATAAATTAATCACAGCATGGCTTCACGAAGGGGAAGTCTTGCATGACAAACTTGTTAAGTTTTTACAGTAAAGTGTACGAGGCAGTAGATAATGGTGATAGTTATGATATCTTGTATCTGGACTTTAGTAAAGCATTTGACAAGGTACCCCATGAAAGGCTCCTGAGAAAGGTTTGGGCACACGGGATAGATGGGAAGGTGTTAGGCTGGATAGGGTCATGGCTTAGCGACAGGCAAGAAAGAATTGTAATAAACGGCTCGAAATCCGAGTGATATCATGTAATCAGTGGGGTGCCATAGGGATCAGTATTAGGGATATTGTTATTTCTAATATATATCAATGCCTTGGTTAGTGGAAATAGTAGTGATGTTAGTAAATTTGCGGATGACACAAAGATAGATTAATTAGATCAGAAACGGGTGCCTTCGCCTTGCAGGCAGATTTAGGATGAATGAATGGACGGACATATGGCAAATGCAATTTAATATCAATAAATGTAAAGTACTTAGCGTAGGTAGTGGAAACCCACACAGTAGGTACACATTAAACGAACAATCTCTGGTAGTTACAGGGTACGAGAAAGATTTAGGAGTTATAGTTAGCTGTGAACTCCGTCTAGGAAAACAATGCATAGAGGCTAGAAACAGGATAAATAGGGTACTAGGATTAATTTTTAGGAGTGTTAAAAGTAGAAGGCCGGAAGTAATATTAATGATATTCTTGGCGCTGGTCAGACCTCATCTAGACTACGTTGTGCAATTCTGGTCTCCACATTACAGGAAAGATATAGGTGTATTAGAATCAGTACAGAGGAGAATGACAGAAAGGATACAGGGGATGAGGAGTATTCCTTACGAGGCGAGATTGAAGTCATTAAATTTACATTCTTTAGAGAGACGTAGGTTAAGAGGGGACGTGATAGAAGTCTTTAAGTTCCCTTTCAATAGTCCAGGAGTCAAGCAATATTTTCATTCTTTCATCCCTTTCATTGGTAAACTCTGGAATTCTCTGCCTGTTTCTGTTTTTTCCCCTTCCTGTGACTAGTTGTTTTAAGAGTATTGAGGCACTTCCAGAAACATATTTAGTTTTTTTATTGACTTTTAATTTTTTATCTTTTTTTTTTTGTCTGTATGTATGGAAGCGGCAACTGAAAAGATTTTTTTTCTTCCTCTGTTTGCCATTCGCCAAGAAGATATGAGAGCGTGAGTATAAATAATGGCTATATGGAAATGTAAGAATACCATTTTATACTGCTCTAAATTAAACACCTATTGCATTGTTTAATCCAGTTTACTCAAGTTGAACCGTCCGATATCTTTTGCATCTAAATGATTTTTGTGTTCAGCTATTTGAATTTTTATTTCCAAATGCAGCTCCATGTTTTCAAGAAGC
>NC_087157.1:17876376-17881376 GCF_035594125.1 Scylla paramamosain | reverse complement strand
ATAAAAGGAATATTGAGAGATTATAAAAAAAAAAAACAATACGAAATAGAGTAACGAAAATTACTCGAAGGCTTCGCAATAAACCCTACAAGGAACGCCTTAAAGAACGAGATCTATTCTCCCTCTCCAAACGCAGGCTAAGAGGGGATCTGATATTGCTTTACTAAACTTTTAAGGCTTTCACAAATATCAGACCGGAATTCTTCCTAAGATTCAACATGTCTAATATTACAAGAAACAATAGCAAATAATAGGTAAGCGATTTCAAACAAATGAAGCCAAACATTTCATTTCAATCGTGTCATAAATATGTTGAATTGTGTTCCATCAAGCGTCGTTAACTCAGGTACTGTTCACTCATTGAAAACCTGTCTTGACAAGTATGTAGACACTAATTCCCGGTTGTCATTGTTCATGTCTGAATAACGAACACGTTCACTCCATACTGTCCGTGCTGGCATGTAGATTGTATGTGGTCGAAGTAGTCCTCCTGTCTTTCTTTAGTTTCCTCTCACACTCCATGTTGTTTTTTCTGTACAACATGGTACCATTTTTCATGTGATCCTTGCCTGTAGGGATTGGGGGTGGGGGATGGAAGGACCCTTCTTCTGTGCTATCCTTTCTCTACCACTAATAGAGTAGAATAGTTACCCAAACAGACTTACAAGGACCTCTTGGTCTGTTACTGTTTGGACTTCTTTTGTATTCGTTTGGTTCCTCTTTCTGTGCTATCCTGTTTGTCTCTTCCACTAGTTAGCGTAGAGTAGTTACCCAAACAGCCCATTAAAGACCTCAGAAACTTTTGCTGTTTGGGCTTTGTTTTTATTCTCCTCCTCCTCCTCCTCCTCCTCCTCCTCCTCCTCCTCCTCCTCCTCCTCCTCCTCCTCCTCCTCCTCCTCCTCCTCCTTCTCCTCCTCCTCCTTCTCCTCCTCCTCCTCCTCCTCCTCCTCCTCCTCCTCCTCCTCTCATCACATGATGAACAATTAGCTGTGAGGGGCATTGAAAACTCAAGGACCCAATCAGTGACTGTCATAGGGATTTGAGGTACCAGGGGTCACTGCTGCAGGAGTGCGGCGCTCCTTTACGAGAAGTGCACTCTTATAGGAGTCGCATGGTAGCCGGAGCCTGATTGACTGATGCCTCCCTTGAAAGCGCCAGGCACAGTATAGAGAACCCAGCAAGCCCACTTTTGTTACACTTTTTTTTTTTTTCAATTTTCCGCGCATGACGTCACGTTGTCGGAGATCAGGACAGCCAGATTCGCCTTTTTTAGGGCAAAACATAATTTTTGGCTTTTTCATGCATTTGGTCTAAGGATATCTAGTTTGCCATGAATTACATTATTATTGTTATTTATTTATTTTTTTAATATGTTGCTTATATATGCTCCATTTGGCCATAACAAGTTTATTTAATATGGTAAGTTTGTTCACCGCCACCTAAGACAAAACTCTTTTTTTTCAAGTTGTCGAGTGCACGTATGTTTTCCTTTATTTTCCTTCTGTTACCATGGTTATCCTTGCAGTTTTTCCCATTTTCTCTTATTGCTATTGAATAACAATAAGGGAAAATTGGACAAATCAACTGGGTGATGATGCTGATGACTCGCGAGTCCACGGCTGAACTCTGGCGTGTTTTTTTTTTTTTTTTTTCAAGCGGCTAATGTAATTTAAGGCTTCCCATCAACAGCTACCTGTGTTCATGAACAAGCCAGGAGTACGTTGATAGGATGCTGTCTATGGTAGTACCGTATATTTTGTTATGATGAGTCATTGGTAAACTCGTTTTCCATCCCCCAAAAGCGATCGTTCTGGTTGTTTATATTTATGTCGAGTGGGAAAGAAAAATGTCTAGAGCAGTGTGATTGAACTGTAGGCCCGTGCGCCAGTTCATTTAGTGTGGCCAGCGTGCACTCATTGATTAATTTTATATGAGGAAAAAAATACTTAAATGATATTCAGCAAAGGTCAAGTGTGTGGAATAATAACGATTAGCTTGTTATGACATTGCTGCTACAATAACATAATGCCTGCAGAGCGAAAGTCCTTCCCCATGGTTATGAAGTAGGGACGTAGGTATATGGTACACGTCATGAACACGGCCACTTCTTTGTGCCAAGAACGTTTTCATAATGTGTTGTTAGTATTTTTGCATTCACTCCTGAACCCACCAATCTCAGTTAGTGTACATTGCATTGGGGTCAGGTTTCAGATGAGGCGTCGGGAGCTGTATGGCCTTAGGCCTAGTTGCCTAGCACATACCGTTACAAGTAACTCTCTTCCACTGTCGGTATTCTCACACTGGAATTGAATTCTTTGAATTCGTTTCCGTTTTTTGGCCCAGGCGAAGGACTGACGAAGTACGTGGCACTTGTATACACAGATCGCCACTCCAGTAGTCCGCTATAGCCCAGTGCTCAGTACACATCGTGTAATATTTGGTAAATTCTAAAGTGGAATAATATCAACTTTGGGTTTTTTTACTGTATGTTTTTTTTTTGCATGTGCTGCAGGATGGACAGGTGTAATGGTGTGTTGTTATTGTTATTGTTGTCGGTGGTGGTGGTGGTGGTGCAGCACAGGGGAGGGTTCCAGAAGGCTGCTCCATAACCAAGGAATTCCTGCCTCTGTAAAGTTCTCTGATCTTACCTACTGCTATTTGTACTCCACGACATACTCCCACAAGTCAACAGTTATCTAATTATCACTGTGGGATGAACGTTCACATTAGAATGAGCAGCAGTTTTTCTTATTGAACTTTTGGTGCTGCATGAACACAGGAAGGGAAATGATGTGTTCAAATATATCTTGTTTACCGTTGGGGTTTCATGGCGTAGTGACAGTCTTGGGAACCCAGTGTCATATCCCATACAAAATACAATAAATAAATAACGTCATGAAAATAATTCACATCGTAATTATTTAATACATACTGGCGTGAACATAAGGTGGTTAAAAAGAGCAACTTTACAAAAAAGATGGGAAAGATGGGGAAATAGACCAACTTTAAAAAAAAGAAAAAGGGCCCTCGTGGCCCAGTGGGTAGAGTGATGCACTTTGAGTTTGGCGTGAGGGAAGTGAGGGGCGCGTAGGTTCGAACCCCCCTCTCGGAACTCACAAAAACCTTAAAAGAGCGTCCCTCCATCACCATGTGTGATGGAACTGCCCACGGGGAGGAGGGGAGGTGAGTGCGCAGCACCTCCCTACCCCTCCCCAGGGGAGGAAGGCACCGCCTTACCGGCCCCCGGGAGAGCAAGGGAGGTGAGTGCACAGCGCTTCCTTTCTCTCCCCTACCTAACCCTGGCAAGTCTACGGACTACCAGGCAAAAAATAATAAAAAAAAAAAAAAATAAAAAAAATAAAAATAAAAAATAAATAAAGATAAGTGCATAGCACTTCTCTTCTCTTCACCTAACAGAATAAAAAATATAAAGGTGAGTGCATAGCACTTCCCTTCTCTTCCAACCTACCAGGCAAAAGATGAAAAAAAAAATAAAGAAAGAATTAAGGTGAGTGCATAGCACTTCCCTTGTCTCCGGCAAAAGATAGAAAAGAAAAAAATAAAGAATTAAGGTGAGTGCATAGCACTTCCCTTGTCTCCTAACCTACCACGCAAAAAAAAAATAAAATAAAATAAAATAAATAAATAAATAAAGATAAATAAATAAATAAATAAAAATAAATAAAAACCTCCTTACCACCTCGGACCTCGGGAGAGCAAGGGAGGTGAGTGCACAGCACTTCCCTTCTCTCCCCAAGTCTACGGACTGCCAGACCAAAAAGAATAAAATATATATAGGTATAAAAAATAATAAAAGTAATAAAAAAAAGATAAATGAAAAAATAAGTAAATAAAACAAAAACAATAAAACTCCTACTCCCCCTCAATAAAACTGACTGAGTCTGGCAATCAACAATAAAATAAATAATAAAAATAAAACAATACCAACTGACTGACCCTGACAACCCCAAAGACCACCACCCACCTGGGAAGCACGGGAGGTGAGTGTGCAGCACCTCCCTACCCTTCCCAGTCTCCCAGTTTGACTTTGACCACCAATCTGACTCATCCTACCAACTCCAAAGAGCAACTCCAACTGTACAGACCACCACCACCACCACCCTTCTGATCTCGGCAAGGTGAGTGCGTAGCACTTCCCTGGACTGACCCTGACTGACTGACCCTGGCAACTCCAAAAACAACCAACCTGACTGACTTACAGATATGTAATCACCTAACTGACTGGCCCTGGGGAGCATGGGAGGTGAGTGTGCAGCACCTCCCTACACTTCCCAGTCTCCCAGTTTGACCTGACTCATCCTGGCAACTTCAAAGAACAACTCCAAATGTACAGACCAACAGTACCTCCTACTCTGTGTCCCACTCTAACCCTGATCCATACATCCCTACATCCTACCCTGTCCTGGCTAGGTGAGTGCGTAGCACTTCCCTACCACCTGCCTTACTAACCCTGGCAACCATAAAAACAACCAACCTGACTGACCTACAAATCTTACTGTAATCTGGCAACAGGCCACCAAACTGACTGACTCTGGGGAGCATGGGAGGTGAGTGTGCAGCACCTCCCTAGTTTGACTTTGACCACCAATGTGACTCATCCTACCAACTCCAAATGTACAGACCACCTCCACCACCCCTCTGATCTTGGCAAGGTGAGTGCGTAGCACTTCCCTTGACTGAGTGGGCCTGACTGACTGACCCCGGCAACTCCAAAAACAACCAATCTGACAAATGTTACAAATGTAACCTGGGAAGCACGGGAGGTGAGTGTGCAGCACCTCCCTACCCTTCCCAGCCTTCTAGTTTGACTTTGATCCCCAATCTGACTCATCCTAGCAACTCTAACTGTACCGACCACCACCAGTACTTCCCACCCTGGCAACTGATCCTGGCAAGGTGAGTGCGTAGCACTTCCCGTGACTCATCCTGGCAACTCCAAAGACCCACCATCCTGACCGCCCCTAAGAAGCACGGGAGGT